>NC_137638.1:31973991-32238991 GCF_963383615.2 Lipophrys pholis | reverse complement strand
CCTCGTGCAGCTCAAAGGCAACAGTCCAGTGTCCAAGCAGTAGTTCAGGACCTGGAACAGGTCTTCCCCCAGCAGAGTCCAGAAACTGCTGTAGAACTCTGTAGGGAGGCCATCGATCCCGGGAGACCGTCCACAGCTGAGCTGCTGGAGCGCCGTGGACATCTCTTCAAGGGAGAAGCTGGACTCCAGCGAGGCTGAGATGGACTCCTCCAGCCGTGGGAGCCCCTCCAGGATCTGGTCCACGTTACCAGGGTCGCAGGTCTCTGCACTGAACAGGTCTGAGTAGAAACTGATGGCCAGCTTCCTCATCTCAGAGGGGTCTGTTGTTATTGTTCCATTGCTATGTTTGAGGTGTGTCATCATATTATTGTTCCTGGGTTTTTTTTCTAATTTGAAGAAGTAGCGGGTCGGAGCATCTATTTCTTTAATTGAGGTGATATGGTTTTTGAGTAAAGCCCCTTTTGCTTTTGTGTGGAGGAAAGTATTTAAAGCTTTCTTCCTGCCAGGTAATGTTCTATTGCTCTCTGTTCCTTTACTAATTTCTTCTTCCAAAGTGCTAATTTCCTTTTCTAGACGATGGAGATGGTCTTTTTGTGTTTGTGTCCTGTGTGCAGTGTACTGCTGCAGAAAATTTGAATTTGGGTTTTCCCCACCTCCCACCATTTGGCCAAACTCACAAAGTCCAGTTTCCTCCGTCTCCACTGAGTCCAGAAGACGGCAAAGGCCTGACAGAAGGACATGTCCTGTGTGAGCTGGATGTTAAAAGTCCAATATGGAGGTCGGTGTGGGCGTGTTTGCAATGAGAGATCTGTGACGAGTAGATGGTGATCAGAAAAACCTATAGGTGTGATGGTGGACTGGACCAGACGGTTATTATGGGTTTTCTTAATGTAAATCCGGTCCAGTCTGGCTGCACTGACTCTGCTGTCTGTGGCCTTTACCCAGGTGTATTGTCTGTCTGTAGGGTGGAGGGTCCTCCAGGCGTCTATCAGGTCATTCTCAGTTAGGATGGTGGAAAGGGCGGATGCTGATGGTGGGTGTGGTTCCTGTGTGTTCCTGTCAGAGTCTGAATGGGTGGTGCAGTTCCAGTCTCCTCCTATGATTATAAATGAACTGCTGTTAAGTTGTTTCAGTTTAGTGTTTAGTTTCTGAAAGAGTCCAACACGGTTGGCCCCGGTGTTATGGGCGTAGATGTTAATGAAGGTGAAAACGGTTCCTTTTATTTTTGCCTGCTCCACCTGAGCCCTACCCTGCTCCACCTGGAACCTGCACCACCTGAGCCCTACCCTGCTCCACCTGGAACCTGCACCACCTGAGCCCTACCCTGCTCCACCTGGAACCTACACCACCTGAGCCCTACCCTGCTCCACCTCACAGGATGAAATGTCTGTAGGACACAGGTGAGGTGAGAACAACACCGCGACTCCTGCACTGAAATTAGTGCCATGACTGAAGAGGGTTTCTCCTCTCCAGCCCAGGAGACAGTCTTTTTCATTATCAAGTGAGCTGTGTGTCTCCTGGAGGAGGACGAATCTAGTTCTTATCTCTTGTGTCTCCTGGAGGAGGAAGACATCTATTTTTTTGTCTTTGCACAGCTCTGATATTAGTGCTCTCCTTTCTCTGTCTCTCCCTCCGTTCACATTTAGTGTAGCAACTCTGAGAGTCTCCATGAGAAGAGAGAGGGAGAGCAGGACAGTGAACCACCACCAGTGACGCAACAACACCTTCAGAATAAGAGTCATTTTTTACTGTTTTTGTGTTTCAGGAAGGAGTCTTCCTCTCCTTTCCTTCCTCAGTTTGGTCAGTATTTTTTTTAGTCGATATTGTTTCTGTTTACTGAGTTCCTCAGTGCTGGCCTGTTTTGTCATTTTTAGAACCGAACTGATAAATTTGTCCACATCTGAAAAGAAATCCTTCACGTCCACTGATTGTCCAAATGTCTTGTCAAGAAAGTCATTTATTTCTTGTATGGTGTATGAGGTTGAGTCATCCTGAGAAGGAAAATCAGAGAACTGGGAGAGGGAGTCGTCGTCTTCTATGTCGTCCTCCAGTTGCTGTTCTGTCTGGTCACAGGTGTCAGGTGTGTGTGTGTTTGTGTGTGTGTTAGGATTCTCAGTGTCAAGTGGGTGTATGTGTGTGTGGAAATATTCAGCAGTGTGGGGTGTGTGTGTGCTGGGGTTGATATGGGGTGTGTGTGTGTGTGTGTTTGTGTTTGTGCTGGAGCTGTCAGTGTCAGGTATGTGTGTGTGTGTGTGTGCATCGGGGATGTCAGTTTGCTCTGTGTGTGTTACAGTTTCCGTCTGTCCATTGTCTTCTACAGTGTGTGTGTCTTTGTTTTTCTTATCTACGTTTATTTCCCTGTCGTCCTGGAACTTTCTTTTATTCCTATTCAGTGGAGAGCTGCTTACAGCCTCCTCCACCTCCACCTCCTCCACCTCCTGCTCTTCCACCTGCGGCTCCGGAGCCGAATCAGCGCCCAGGGTCGGGGACTCCACCCGCAACCCACCGGGGGCACCGTCACTGGGGGCCAGCCGCTCCGATCGCGTTTCGCTGGGAGATCCAGCGTCCGTGGCCTCGAGCCCGGGCCGAGGCGCGCCCCACGGCGCCGCTCGCGGCGCGGACGATGTTGCGGCCCGCGGCGGGGCGGCCGCGCCGCGGCGCTCCGCAGAGCCGCCGCTGCCGTCCGCAGGCTGCTCTCTGTGAGGACATGCCAGACGTTTGTGTCCGACATCCCCGCACTCGAAGCACTTGATGCTTCCCGAGCTGGCGTACACCGTGTAGAACCCGTCACCATATTTTACTTTAAATGACACCTCCAGAGATTGTTCCGGGTCGTTCAGGTACATGAAGGCCTGTCTGCGGAGGGACTGGACGTGTTGCAGTTTATCATTTCTACAATTTAGTTTCACCTCCCTGAGGCCGCCAGAGAACTTCCCGAAACGGGCCAGTTGGTTCTCCAGCAGCTGGTTGGGAATAAACGGGGGAACCCCGGACACAGTGACCCGGGTGGACACAGTGACCCGGGTGGACGGTACGAACAGCGGTGACACCGGTACATACAGATCTTCTAACACGATTCCCTGTTCCACCAGTGAATGGACCATCTTCTCCTCACGGAGAAAAGCCACCACGGCCTTGTTCATTCTAGAGCCATATAGAATGTTAATATGACCCACCACGTCTCCAACGGCCAGGAGAACATCCTCCACAGAGTACCGGGGGTCAGCTACCACCCGAACTCCGTGTTTGATGGAGGGAGGCGGCGAGCCCTCCACCGGGAGGGACACCATCACTCCTCCAACAAAACACCTGATTGCTCACAAACCTTCTCTTTTTTTCAAAACGATGAATTAAACTCCTCTTACCTTCACATAGAGAACCCAGGGGGAAGAGAACCACCGAAGTTTAAAGTGCAGAAACACAGTTTTCTCGCTCAAACTTTCCAAAGCGCTCCACGCCCGCTCACACACTCACACCCACCCAGCATACAATGCGAGAGAGAGAGAGAGAGAGAGAGAGAGAGAGAGACAGAGAGAGAAAGAGAGAGACAGAGAGAGAGAGACAGAGAGAGACAGAGAGAGAAAGAGAGAGACAGAGAGAGAGAGACAGAGAGAGACAGAGAGAGAGAGACAGAGAGAGACAGAGAGAGACAGAGAGAGAAAGAGAGAGACAGAGAGAGAGAGACAGAGAGAGACAGAGAGAGACAGAGAGAGAGAGACAGAGAGAGACAGAGAGAGACAGAGAGAGACAGAGAGAGACAGAGAGAGAAAGAGAGAGACAGAGAGAGAGTACTCAAGAGATTCTTGAGCCTTCAGGACCCGGTTGTTCTAAACTGGGTTATTGTTTAACCAGCCGTTAAACACATTTAACCGATCGTTAACTTTAACATCACTGTTATCTTGTTCAAAACTGGGTTATCTCTAACCAGGTGTTATCTTGACGTTAAAGTTAACCCACCTACGGACCGCTGCTAACTTTTTAACAGTGTGGTTAACCCTCACCATGGCGTTCACTGGTAACTAGGCATGTGAACCTCCATCACTGACAACGATTGGATACGCACCTCGGTACACTACCAGCAGCACGATACATCAGCGATTCATTGAATCCCCTGGCGATGCCATACGATGCCATTCGATGCCATACGATGCCATACGATGCCATTCGATGCCATACGATGCCATTCGATGCCATTCGATGCCATTCGATGCCATACGATGCCATACGATGCCATACGATGCCATACGATGCCATTCGATGCCATTCGATGCCATTCGATGCCATACGATGCCATACGATGCCATACGATACACCCCTGTTTCCGATTCAATACGATTTGATATTGATTTGATGGCAATTCAATTCCACACAATGCGGTACAATGCGATTTGGTGCAATATGATACGATTCAACATGATGCAAAGAAATTAGACCAAAAATTGTAATTGAAAATAAGAAGCTGCAATTCCGTATGGTACGAGAGGCAGAGGATTTCTTCTTCCTCATAAGCAGCAAATTGAACAAAAAGTTCACATTGTGCTTATAATCTATTATAACTATGCATCACTTCATCCATCTTCTTTTTGTCCTTCTTATAAAGCACAAACCAAAAAACAGGCCTTTTCACAGCGTTGGCTTTTGGAAGCAGAATCAACATAAGGAGCAGGAATCGGTTCCTCACATGTGGGACTAGTTTTATCACACCGTCACAACTTAAACAGAAAGACAACAACAACAATCACTATCAATGAGTAACTTAAAGTGACACTTTCAATAGTGCAATGTCCATATTCCTGTCTGCCAGACAGATTCTAAACTAAGATTTCACATATTAATAATACAAATAACAATAATCTTTCATAATTATGGTAGCCCTTTCACAACTGTTATTAGTCAGTAGCACCTGCTGTAAACCGACTGACTCTCACTGAGTGTCTGACTCACTGAGTCATATTCAATGTAAATAACACAAAAAATAAAGGAATAAAATAATATACACTTGTGGAAACAGATCTGTCTGTAAATGCCACTCTCACTGCTAACACCTAACTTGGTGGTTCATTTCATGCAGCTTTTGTCCAGTTTTAATTTTCAAGAAGATTAGTTGGTCCACATGTTGAGGAAGAAGCAGACTGACTCTGCCGTCACGGCATCACCTGCTGTGCTGAACGCTCCTCCAGAGGGAACACTCAGGTTTAGCAGGATGGCATTCTTTACAAACCGCCTGCGTCTTGTCAAGTTTACCATCTTTCTTGTAAAAGCTAAAGTACTTTGTTTTTCGGTGAGCCAAAGATCTCATCTCCCTGCTTACTGCTGCTCTCGTGGACCTCCATGCTGCTTCAGGGAAGCAGGGACGCAGTGACGGTGCATTTAATGTGCCTCAAAAACACAAGATAGAATTAAATACAACGTGGAAAAATACAAGGTGCAAAACAAATTTTCATCCCATGAAATTTGCTGTTATGAAGCTTTGAGATCAAATAATGTGGAGCACATTAGATATTGGTGTTTTCTAACTAAAGCATGTGAAATACAAACGTGTTAAAGTCACCTCGGTCCAAAAAGAGAGGATCTAATTCTCATGTCTCTCCTCTTTACCATAAATAAATGAGGCGGGGTCTTATTTTTCAACATTTGGGCATTCCATAGTGACTTTCTGCTCCTTTCACTTTATTTCTGGATGTGACTGAATCAAACGCTTCAACATGGAGAAGAATGGAGGTGTAGAATGATAGAACGCTGCTCTACAGCCGTTTCCATGGCGACCTATGTAAACACTCTGATTAAAGTTCTCTTTCACATGAAGCCATTAAAAGGCTCATTCATGGCTAAAAACTCCAAGCTTTCATTTACAGTAGTTTGTACTTTGTTTGTCTGGCTTCATTAGAAAGAGGTTCCGTGGAGCGTCTCAAAGCAGAACCTCAGCCTGCAGTCAGAACGCCATACAAGACCTGGAAGTGAAGTTAGTTACAATTATATTACTATGAAAAGCCTGGAAATACGACAATGGAAAAATACTTCTCAATTCTAGAGCCTTGGCAGCACAACAGTGGCTCCACCATCACTACAATATTACTCCAGGTAATTATTATGTGGCCACAAGTAAAGCCAGAGATGAAATGATCTGGTTCCCTCGCTTTATTAACTTGAGGTCACGACTAACAGTCGGTTAGCTAACGGCAGGTTAGACTTTAGACTTTAGACTTAGACTTTGCTTTATTAATCCCTTAGGATGACTCCGTCAGGGAAATCTACATTCCAGCAGCTTAATAGAAGAGGAGCAGCACACAGAGGACAACAAAGATAAGTTACAGACAAGGTACAAAGTATAATATAAACTCTTAATTAACCTTAACTTAACTAAATACAGAAGTGGCAAAAAGAATAAGACTCCTAGCAAAATATAGTACAAAAAATGAAAAATAATATAAACTCTTAACTAACCTTAACTTAACTAGATATAGAAATGGCAAAAAGAATAAATAAAACTCCTACCAAAATTTAGTACAGAAAATAATATTAAGGTTAAGAATTTAACCGGTGGTTAGGGCTTAACCAGTGGTTAAAATAACCCCGTTTTGAACAGCCAGATCTCATTCTGGATCAGAAACACAAAGTAAATTGTACTCAACTTAATTTGTGTAAAAAATCTGAAAGGAAATTCAGAAATTCCCTTTGAAATGACTCTGGAGGTTCTGGTACAGTCTGGATGGTTTTAGCAGTCTTAGGTCCTGTTTACATAACATTGTTTTTTGAAAATGGCTCCCAAGGTGGAACTTGTCTGACTCTATCTCGATGTAGACAAAGGAAAAGTATCTTTTCTGAAAAGCTGCTACTGCACATGCCCACTACAGCCATAGTAAATACTTCTTCTGCACATACTCGGTAGCTGAACAATCAGAATAATATTTCCCCCGTGGTGTCATGACTCCCAGTCCATATCGGTGTTCTCTCATTGTTAATGTTTAGCGCGTATTGTTCTCTGTGAGCATGTGTGTGTGTGTGGCTTCAGAGCCCTGTACCAGGAACCTGATCATCAGATCCAGAATCTCTCGGTTTCCTGGTTAACTTATCCAGATGTGAGCGATCCTGATCACCGTTACTACCAAGTAGGTTATCAACTGACTGGTTCAACCCAGACCTAGGTGTGCACGTTCACATGAAAGGGGAGGAGTTTGTAGCGTCTGACCAATCAGACAGAGAGAAACTCTGCAGAGCAGTTTACAGATTACTGAAGGAGCAGTTAATCTCTGAGATTATGAAGAATTCAAACACATCCAGCAGCTAAAGCAACACTGCTGCTGCAGCCAAAGCCAGAACCTTCCTGACTTGTTAATGCTGACTTGGTGAGATTATACCAGATTAATTTATCAGCAATATAAACGGACTGTGATCACTCAGTTTCACTTTATTCCAGCAGAAAGTTTTCAGGCTGAACTTCCTCACTGCTCTTCTTTTACTTTACATTCTCCATCACTTGTTCTGAGTTTCTCTTGTGTTTCCTGTTGGAATATTAATTCATCACCATGACGACACCAGTACTTCTGGTTCCATTAATTCATGTTTCTGTAGTTCTGTCAGGTGTGATCATTAACCTCATTATTCCAGATCAACCCTCGTGGAGATAAACAGACTTGGACCAAGTCAAAAACAAACATGCCCTTCAAAGCCTCAGAGACCAGGATTTATTTTATTATGTCAAAAGATTGTTCTGAATTAATTTCTCCTCTCTGCTCAGCTGCAGCTCAGTGCTGAACCTTTCCCACCAATCACCTTCATTTAAGAATGGGCAGGTCATTTTCGAAGAGATCTGATAGGTCAGGAGGCGGGGCTCTGACCTCCTATCCAGAACATATCCTGCTCCGGAGCAGGTCAGACTTTCAGCGTCAGTTACCATGGTGATTTATCCTGGTGAGAAGTGAGCAAGAGTCATAGTACAGAAAACCAGAGTTAATCCTAAAGTTATCTCCATAAGAGAAAATCCAGCTTCGTAGTACAGAAAACCCAGGGTTAGTCCTTGAAGTTATCTAGATAACAGAAAACCCAGCTTCGTAGTACAGACAACCCAGGGTTAGTCCTTGAAGTTATCTGGATAAGTGAAAATCCAGCTTGATAGTACAGAAATCCCAGGGTTAGTCCTTGAAGTTATCTGGATAAGTGAAAATCCAGCTTGATAGTACAGGCCACAGATGTCAGGTCTTTGTGTCTGCCTCTGTGTCTCTCACCTCGTGTTTCCTATCAACCAATGATCTTCTCCCTCTGCGTGCTCTCGTCATTGTGTTCCACTTGTGTCCACCCTTTCCTTGTGTATTTAAACCCGTCTCTCTGTTGTCCTTGTCGGATCATCATGTCTACGTGTCTTCATGTCGCTCCTCTCGTCGCCCTCGTGTCCCCTGCGTCTCCTCGTGTTCCTTGGTCTTCAATAAACTCTGGTTTTTATGGAACTCTGAGTCTGCTCTTGGGTCCATCCACACACCACCTGCACTTCCTGACATCAGAACAAAAGCAAATAACAGCACCAACTCCTGGCTTTGCAGGCGAACTACATGGTTTTCAGAAGGTTGCAGTGACAATGCAAAATGAAAACCCAAAAACGATGCGTTTCATTTGTAATGTTTCCATGTAAAGCAGGATTAAAGGTATACAGATAACGATGAAGGAAGTTACAGTCATCTCAACAACCCGAGGTTCTTTAATGGAGACGTTTAAGCTAAGCTGCCCCAAAGATGCAACACACATTGTTCATTGTGGTAAAAAAGAAACCATTGGAAGTGGTCAACATCTCTGTTCATGTGTCTGAAACAGCTATAGAATAAATAACCCATGATAAACTCAGGCTCAGTAGGAACAGGAGCAGCACTGGTGCTCCACAAGGGACTGTTCTCGCACCTGTCCTGTTCACGCTCTACACAGCAGACTTTCAAAACAACACGGAGTCCGGCCACATTCAGAGATACTCCAGACGATACAGCGATAGTGGCCTGTATCAGGAACGGTCAGGAGCAGGAGTACAGGAACCCTGTGGCTGGCTTCCAGGATTCCCACTCAGCAAAGAGTCCAAATCACGTCTTTAAGACGTCATTTCCGTACCTCCAGAAGACGTCTTCAGGGAAGGCAGAATGAAAGGTTTTTTTGTCCGTCTGTCCTGAACTTTGCATGGATGTCCTGTCTGGACGTCATAAGAATGTCCAAACAAGACCTCTGGATGACGTGATGTAATGAAAATAAAAAATACAAAATTGTGACACCACCTGGAATCGAACCCAAACCTCTTTCATGACAGGCAAGACTCCTAGCCACTAGACCAGGGGTGTCAAACTCTGATCCTGGACGGCCGAGCCCTGCATGTTTTCCATGTCTTCCTGTTTCAACACAGCTGATTGCAGTGAGCAGCTCGTTATCAGGCTTTCTGTTGAACTCTGTGATGAACCATCATGACATTCAGGTGTATTGAAGCAGGGAGACGTGGAAAACATTCAAGGCTGGGGTCATCCAGGACTTGAGTTTGACACCCCTGCACTAGACCAACAACACTCACCTAACCATTAAAGGGGACATATCATGCTAAATCCACTTTTTTAGCCCTTAAATGCATTTTGTTGTATATTTAGAGTGTTTAGAAGTACAGAAAAGTTCAAAGTAGTCTCTTCAGGTGCTCCGTTGATATCTTTATATTCTGTTTTGGTCATATTTTGCGATCGGTTTCGATTTTTCTATTCTCTATTACGTTTTTTGAACAATGACGTCACAGTATTCTCAGCGGAACTGCCAAATTAGGACATCGACACTTCTAGCAATCCGCCATTTTTGTTTCTCGCTGCGATTTTGTAGTCCAACCGAAGTTACGAGAGGATAAGTCGAAATGTTCGGTTGTTGGATGTAGTAACCCACAAGCTTCGTTACACCGTCTCCCAGCATCAGAACCTTTTCGAAGTGGCTGGTTGAGTTTTATTTTTCACAGAAATGTACCCACATCTGTGGGTAAGGTCATTTTTGTGTGCGCGAATCACTTTAAGGACGACTGCTTCAACAACCTCCACCAGTATAAAGAAGGATTTGCCGAAAGACTTCGTCTGATTGAGCTTTCAGTTCCTTCTATCTATGGAGACGACGAACAGAGCACTTCGGTAAGCTGTATATAACGCTAAAAAGTGTGATGATAAGACGTCCCTGTCATTGTTTTGTTAGCATTAGCAGTTGCACCGTCTTCATATGTTAGCGCTGTGTGCTCGTTTTAGATTATAATGTAACTTCTGTGTTAAATAGTCGTTGTAATACAGGCAGTATTGTAGTAGTGGGCATGGATGGAGAAGTTAGTGTAAATATAGAAACACACCATTGCGTTACATCCATATGAAGACGTTGTTCTGTAGGTGCATCATCGTCATTTTCATCTCGCTCCGCCGGGTCCGACTCTGGCTCCAACATGTATGGCTGGATGGACAAATCTTCCGTTGTTGACATTTTGTAAATAATGTGTGAATATAAAGTTTCTGCGCCGCTAGATAATTGTATCTGTTCTATCAAACTACAAAGATGGCCGAACAGGGTGACGTTGAACCGAGTGTCACCTCTGCAACCTGGAGAGGAGGAGGGGTATGAAGTGTCTCATTTGCATTTGAAGAGACCGCCCCAAAACGAGTTGCTCTCAGAAGCGCATCAGAAAAGGGGTTGAAAAGGGGCCTGTGGAGCTATAATAATGAGGAATTCAGACCCAAGCATTGCAGTTTCGCGTTGTATAGACCACAACTGTATGATTTATATGTAAAAGGGAAGGATTTAAAAGCATGATATGTCTCCTTTAAGTCTCACAATCATTTTGTAAGCATGTCACTTATATATGACAAGCTTAAAAAAGTATTTGACTAGACTAACAGTGTGCACTAGATAACATCGACACATACAATACTTTTTTAAGCTTGTCATTTATAAGGGACATGCTTACAAAATTGAAAGTGGAGTTATGTCTTTTTTCTATTTTATTAACCACAGACCGCACATTAGTGAGGAAAATGCTTGGAAAGGAGAACCTGTGCGGTGTTAGCTTTAGCTTTAGTTTTGCTAAACCCGCTTCCCTCGCCTTTGTTTACATTCTGGACGCCACCCGTGTGAGCTTCCGCCGGCCAGGTGGAGCACAGAGACTACGGTGCTCTGCAGATCTCATGGATGAGTTGAAGATTGATAATAAGAAATGTCAGAGTAGCAGAATCCAATATCCAGAAGCTGTTGCTGGGTGTAGGATGTTCAACCAATGCTGCTCTGTACAAATAGACCCAATATAAGCAAGAAAATAACTGGAAAAATTGTTACACTTCTAATTATTTCAGTGCCTTACTTGTCTGATAGGTATTCAGCCTATACAGTAAGTTGACAGAATTTTAGGCGGTGTAATCCTGATCCACATACACAGCCCACAATACCGCTGGCTGGCTGCCACGTCACATTCAGTCTTTAGTAGTATTGTCACGATACCAACAATTTAGTATCGATACCGATACCAGCATGTATTTCGATACTTTCGATACTTTTCGATACTTTTCCAAATAAAAAGAGAACACAGTTGCGGCCTTGTAGATGTAGCAGCAGCCATTGTTTCCCTTCTGTCTCTCTCTTTCTCTCTCTCTTTTATTCCTCTCTTTCACCAGACTCTCGCTCTTTGCTGCTCCGTTAGTGATGCACTCGATTTCTTTTTCCAAAGTTTCCACGGGTCGTTTGAGTCAGTTACGCATGCTCAGTCTCACATGGACGCAAACGCCATGTCATTTACGCATGCGCATCCGGTATTCTTTTCAAAGTATAAGCTTGGTTGGGAGATTATTTTGAAAATACGTTGTTTTGACTTTTATTTTGAAGTTGTGTCTAGGAATGTTGTTGGTAAATAAGGTCGAGTATGAAGCGCTTATTCAGTTGCGGATCTCGGGTCAGACCGCGGGAGCCTGCACCCCGTCTCAGCCGTTTTTTCCACACCTCTCGGAAACCGGAGTGCAAAAAAAAAAAAAAAGAAAGAAAAAGAAAAAAAGAAACCAGAGCGCGGTTTTCCACACTTTTGATTGTCCAAAACATCCCGTAAACCCCCCCACCCCACGATCGTGCATATTAGCGTAAAGAGCTGTCAATATCTTGCGCGCACCTTCCGTCAACGATGGCTCTCCTGCAGGGATCCCCGGCCATTCGCCACGCTCCCACGTCTACTAGATCCTAAGTGAATGAAAGTCAGAAAGAGGAGCAGCCCCACAGAGAGACTGACGACTCTCCTCGGTGCAAATTACAATGCAGTGACGCTACGCAACGACGTAAAAAAAATAAAAAACAAAGATACCGGTACCGGTACCGGCCGGTCTCGGTATAGTACCTTTTTAAAGGCGTCAGTACCGCGATACCAATACAGTACCGGTATACCGAACAACCCTAGCCTGGAGCTCAAGGTGCTGCTTGTTATCATGACGTTACCTTCCCTTGTATTGCTCAGCACAGAACAATATCGATTGCTAATGGTGCCTTCACGTCGAGAGCTAGACGTGCTGTAGAGAATGCATTTGCCATATTTGTTGAGTCTTCCTGAAAACTAATCCTCTGGATCCAGAGGCAGTGTCCTGGATAGTCCTGGCCACTCCGTCCCTGAACAACTACCTGCGAATCCAGGCCACAGACATTTACATCCCCCATTGCTCTGGTAAACATAGAGGATGAAAACCACCACATCATCCATGGAAGCTGGAGAAGCAGCATTACAAACTCACAGAATACTTTTCCTCACCAGCAGGTCCTGTGTCTTGTTATACCAATATACCAGAAAATGTTAATGCTGTAATGTATAACGATGCAACATGAATGCAATTAGGCTTTAAACTAGGGGTGCCTAAACTCGGTCCTGGAGTTCCCCTGTCCTGCATGTTTTTCTTCTCTCCCTGCTTCAGCATACATGAATCTAATGATGATGTCATCACCAAGGCAGTGGTGAAAGAACAATACCGAGCTGCTCATTGTAATCAGGTGTGGTGCAACTGGGAGGAACTAAACCTGCAGGATGCTGGCCCTCCAGGACCCAGTTTGGACACCCCTGCTTTAAACTGAAGTCAGACTAAATAAGAACGTTTTATTTCATGTTTAATGAATACAAATGCTGTTTGGCTATTTGAAAAGTTTATTTTGTCACATCTTCAACATGAACAAAAAAAAGCTAGAGTGCTGATATGTACTTACTGTATATCGCAAATTTCTAACCAGGTGCAAACACTCAAATAGTGTTTTCATCCTGCTGATTTACATTTCCACTGAGCGTTCCCATCATTTAACCTGGAGGTGGATGATGGATTGGGCTGGTAGGAGAAGAGAGGTAAAGTACAACTGTTCTTTGGTTTGGTGTGGAGGGTTGTGGAAAGGTATGGTACATTGGCTGTGATGTCGTACTCTGGGAGTAGAAAGCTGACATCTGTTGGGATCTTGCCATGCTTTGCTCTCGAGCATCCTACAACAACCTTGATTCCCCACCTCAGTTGCCATTTCTCAGCAATATCTGTTATGAGATGCATGTCACAGGCTATTGCTATGGCTATGCTTCCAAAAAATGTCATCGGCGTCAGTACAAGTTTTCCTGGCTCAATTTGCTCTTCCCTTTGCCTTGCATTACACTTTTGCACAGCCTTGTTGTATTTCCTGTTGGGGTGAGGACACTGGGCTCAGTGTGTCCAGAGTAGTGAACTGAGTCCAGTGGCAAGACCAGGTCCAGACGACTGGAGATGGAGACGGATGCAGCGGATGGTCACTCAGGCCCCGTTTACATGACAACGAAATCGAGTGTATCCGCAAAACTTTCTTCACTTTTGGGGGGTCCGTTTACACGCCACCAGTTTGCGGATGCACTGTATCCACAAAGTTTTTAAGGTGGAAAGATTCTTTCACGGCGCAAATCCCTCCTGCGGAGACTGATGGAGGCCACAGAGCCTGTTACTGCTCATCTTCCCCTCCCTCCTGCTCATTCAGTTGTAAACAAACATGGCGGCCGCGTAGTGGTACGACCCGTAGTGGTACGACCCGTAGTGGTACGACCCATAGTGGTACGACCCGTAGTGGTACGACCCGTAGTGGTACGACCCGTAGTGGTACGACCCGCGGTCCATATTCTAGTTTTATGGTCCAGATCAGTAGTTTAATAGTTGAGACTCTCCCTGATATCATCCGGTTCCTCATCAGTCGACTAGGATGTCAGGTTCTCTCCTTTTTCTTCACCTTTATAGTGTTTTGTTCTCTGCACACGTCTGTGTAGTTTCATTACAAAATCAAGCAACAGCGCCCTCCAGTGGCCCGGCATATACTACATCATTGTCTCTGTGTCCGCTGCTGCAGTGGAAACGCCCCCACTTTTTTTTGCGGATTAGGTGTTGTCAAGTGAAACGTTCGAATCTATCAACTGTGTCCTAGGCACACTACGGTGCCATTTGCATGCTGGGCGTTGGCTCAAAAGAGCCTCATCCACCCTTTGACAGGACACCCTCCTCACCAGCATGCACTGGTGGGGGAGCCGGTTTAGACGTCAACAGCTTGTCCATGAGGCAGGTTGTACTGGGTTACATGGTACCATTAGCAGGGTGTGAGCCCTGACCTGACCTGACCTTCCATGAAAACCACACAAACAACAGCTGGGATCAGATGAAAGGCATTTAAGGCCTGTTTAAGGGGAATAATGATTGCATATACCTCATCAAAATCCAAAGAAAAACTAACAACAAGACAACATATGGAGGGGAAAATAAAGAAGCTAGAGGAACAAGTGTTCGTGGGAATAGAAAAAGAACTGTGTTAAAGCACAATATATTATAGAATCGGCAGCTAGAGCAGCTTCAAACATTTTGAAATGAAATCAATATTTTTATGAACAAGAGAAAAACCTGGAAAAATCTTAGCTTGGCAAACTAAACAAGTGGAAGTTCAAAAAAATACAAGATCAATTATAAACAGTAAAGGGAAAACAATAACGGAGCCATTACTGTGAAAAACCTTGTGACTCTCAGGATCATTAGGTCGAGTGGCCCTATCATTTGGATGTTTGACCTGATTTGGCTCTGGAGAAGTGTTCCGAAGATGGATACAATTTCTACATTTAAATCCAACTGCTGAAAACTTGACAAGTACAAATGTCTCTAATCCAATAATGGTGAAACAGAGAAGTCCACAAGGCTCATCGATAAGCCCATTGTTATTCACATTGGCTATAGAACCTTTTGCTATCGCTGTACGTTCAAGCTGAACTTTGACCGTAATTGTGGTAAGACCAATAGAAGTATGCAGATTGTGTAATTTTATATCTTTCAAAATTAAATAAGTCTATCCCTGCTTTGCTCAGATTGATTGAGGAGTTTGGTCACATCTTAGGATATGTCATCAACAAACCTAAGTCATCCATTTTATTGCTAAAGGAAGGAAAAAGGAAAAACCCAAACACAGTAACATCCCATTTCAAAACGGTAAAGGAATTTAGATATTTAGGAATACAGGTTTCAACAAAATTAATGAGATGGTTGAAAAAAACTATGAAAATCTAACCTAACAAGTACTAGATAATGTAAACAGATGGAAGTCTCTTCACATGTCTCTGATTGGTCGGGTCAACATCTACAAAATGAATATAGTGCCAAAGTGCTATATGTCTATCAGAACATCCCCGTACCGTCTCCTGCTGACTGGTTAGCAAGTTTAAAAAGCTCATTCTCAGTTTTATATAGAAAAAGAAACGATCCAGGATTAGATTGTCATTGCTTCATCTACCCTATAAGGAGGGGGGCACAATGTGTCCAAGTATAGAGTGGTATTACTGGGCATGTTAACAATGCCCCCTACTGGACAGAAAGGCAAAGTGTTACCTTGCGTCCACTTTTGTCTTTGTATATTTTTTTGATACGGAAGTTAACTCGATCAAAAAATGTAATAATCCAATAATAAATAAATAACATGGTCAAAGTGTTGTATGGTGCACAAAGGTATATGAAGGAACCTGTTTGTTTTTTGTTTTTTATCACAGTTCAAACCGATTTGGGGAAACCAGGATTTCCAACCAGGAAGAGAGAATGAAATATTTAAACAATGGTCAACTAAAAGACTCCAAAAAAATTCAAGATTTTTATTCATCAGAATCTGAATAAATGATGTCTTTTGATATACCTTTTCAAATATCTCCAAATTAGAAGTTACATTAGAGCAAAACAAAATAATATTTTCAACAAACCATTCAAATCTAAATGGAAAGAAATGATCAGTAAAAGCAACTCAGAAAGAAGGAAAATAGCAGAAATATACCTACAGAAAATTCGCTATGAAGGTTGAAAGCTTGGACAAATGATTTAGGAAAGGATGCGACCATGGAACAATAGGAATTGGTTTGTGGAAAAGCTCACAAACAAACACAAAATTAAGGTTGCTGCAATACAAGTGGTTAATGCGAATATATATTCCACCTATAAAATATAACCCAAATATTCCAGACACATGTACCAAATGTAATGAAGACAGAAGTACGCTCTGCCATTGTATTTGAAAATGCAGGAAGATTGGAACCTTTTGGGTTGCGGTAACACAAACCATAAAAGAAATCATATTCAAAGCGGTTGCACTGGATCCTGGTTTCCTCATTTTGGGATTAAACCCTGAAACGCTGAGATATACAAAATGTGAACAATTGTTCATTGAGGTGGGTTTGTTGCAAGCAAAGAGATTAATTGCACTAAAATGGAAGGAGACAAGGAAACAGAGTAACGGACATTAGATGAAGCAAATGATGGCGGCTTTACCTTTGGAGTGAATAACATACTGTATACAGTATACTGAAAAGGAAAGAGGACGTTTTTGAGAAGGTCTGGAGACCAATTTTGAACTTTGTGGAGGGATGTACTGGGGATGAAGAGGGGGATGAAGAGGGGGACTGAAGAGGGGGACTGTGGACAACGATATCTGTTTGGGGAAATTGACAGATTTAAGCTTTAACTGAGTGATGTTTCTGATATTCTTTTTTTGTGTCTGAGAGGGTGTGTGTTCATGTAGTGTTTCGATTGTTCCAGTGTTCATACTTTTGTTAAACATTGTAAGAAATAAATCCAAACATTGTTGAAATAAAAAAACATTGATTGACAATCATAAACTACTTTCTGACTGTCCGTATAGATTCAGGTCAAACAGCTGAACATCACTAGTATTACTGATTCACTGGGTGAAAAGCTATTTTATAAAAAGTAAACTATTTGTGAAGTTTGGACAGGATTCATTATCGTGTTTGGACATTGTGGTGTCCCCAAGGGGAAAATATTGGGTCTAAAACATTTTTTAATATATATGTATAAACAACATTTTCAACATATCAAAAGGACGGTCACAGGTAATATTCCTGAGATACTAAATTGCAGTAAATGAAGTTAGAGCAAGATGTCATGCAGCTTCTTTCTCCATCTTTGCTTTGTTTCCTTCTCAGGCCCTCCTCCCTCTTTCTGTGGTCCTTTCTTCTCGCTCTGTCCCTCCTCTCCCCTCCTCCCTCCTCTGGCAGAACAAACTGAAGCCAAAAGCCTCAACATTCCAAACATTCAACGCAACCCAGACCTCACTCCCTCTATCCAATCCCTCCACCTCACTCCCTCTCTCCAATCCCTCCACCTCACCCCCTCTCTCCAATCCCTCCACCTCACCCCCTCTCTCCCCAGACCTCACTCCCTCTATCCAATCCCTCCACCTCACCCCCTCTCTCCCCAGACCTCACTCCCTCTATCCAATCCCTCCACCTCACTCCCTCTCTCCCCAGACCTCACTCCCTCTATCCAATCCCTCCACCCCACTCCCTCTCTCCCCAGACCTCACTCCCTCTATCCAATCCCTCCACCTCACTCCCTCTCTCCCCAAACCTCACCCCCTCTCTCCAATCCCTCCACCTCACCCCCTCTCTCCCCAGACCTCACTCCCTCTATCCAATCCCTCCACCCCACTCCCTCTCTCCCCAGACCTCACTCCCTCTATCCAATCCCTCCACCTCACTCCCTCTCTCCCCAGACCTCACTCCCTCTATCCAATCCCTCCACCCCACTCCCTCTCTCCCCAGACCTCACTCCCTCTATCCAATCCCTCCACCTCACTCCCTCTCTCCCCAAACCTCACTCCCTCTATCAAATCCCTCTACCTCACTCCATCTTTCCCCAGACCTCACTCCCTCTATTCAATCCCTCCACCTCACTCCCTCTCTCCCCAAACCTCACTTCCTCTCTCCAATCCCTCCACCTCACTCCCTCTCTCCAATCCCTCCACCTCACTCCCTCTCTCCCCAAACCTCACTCACTCTATCCAATCCCTCCACCTCACTCCCTCTCTCCAATCCCTCCACCTCACTCCCTCTCTCCCCAAACCTCACTCACTCTATCCAATCCCTCCACCTCACTCCCTCTCTCCCCAAACCTCACTCCCTCTCTCCAATCCCTCTACCTCACTCCATCTCTCCCCAGACCTCACTCCCTCTATTCAATCCCTCCACCTCACTCCCTCTCTCCCCAAACCTCACTTCCTCTCTCCAATCCCTCCACCTCACTCCCTCTCTCCCCAAACCTCACTCACTCTCTCCAATCCCTCCACCTCACTCCCTCTCTCCCCAAACCTCACTCACTCTATCCAATCCCTCCACCTCACTCCCTCTTTCCCCAGACCTCACTCCCTCTATCCAATCCCTCCACCTCACCCCCTCTCTCCCCAAACCTCACTCCCTCTCTCCAATCCCTCCACCTCACTCCATCTCTCCCCAGACCTCACTCCCTCTATCCAATCCCTCCACCTCACCCCCTCTCTCCCCAAACCTCACTCCCTCTCTCCAATCCCTCCACCTCACCCCATCTCTCCAATCCCTCCACCTCACTCCCTCTCTCCCTCCACCTTGGGTTTTAAATGCTGTTGAAGTTTGAGGCTCTTTGATCTGTGCAGTACTCTGGATGTTAGTGTTTAACACCTTGGGTAATTGAGTACTCAGGCTCAACTGTGTGTAGCCTTTACCTTCAAGAACGTTAACTGGAACCGATCTTGAGTCATGGTGAGCTGCATTATCTTCTCAGACTGAGAGATTGACTCGTGTTAAACTAGCCTTGCTAGCCACTAGTAGCACCCGTCTTTCACTGCAGGTTATGTTGGAATGTTGTGTCACTGTGGGGGTCATTGCTCCATCTGAGTCAGCTGCATTATCTTCTCAGGCCACGTGTCCACTTACCCGGGTATTTGAAAAAAAAAATAATATTTCTTTGCGTTTGGACCGTGCATTTACACATAAGCTACAGTGGAGGTCTGGATAAACTCTGTTTCTCCGGTTGCAGCTGAAGGTGGAGGCGGAGATTTAGGTCACAATTCATGACGTTGTGTTTTGTTCAGGACTCTGATAGGCTATCATGGCTTCATGCTTCTCGCTACACTGCCTCCTACAGGTCTGGCTGCTCATAGCAGCTCTCAACCAGGTAGATATGCAGGTCTGTGTAAATTAAGATTTATTTTTTTAAAGTAGAGGGGGAAATATCCACTTATGTAAAAACCCAGGTACGTGTAAACGTGGCATCAGACTGAATATTCTGGTGCCAATTGGTTGCATGCATCCTTAGTCCAAATCAGAATGGACTGAGAAATTAAATGTTATCAAGCCAAACCATGTTGACCAATTAAACATGTGATCAGTTATTCAACATGTGGCACATTTTGTCATTGGTACCTTTCCAAAGTTTATGACCTCAACCATTGCATCCAGAGGTATGTTGGTCCTAAAGTAGGATGGGAATAAATGGTTTGATGGCGTCACACTGGTTAAACAGCAATGTTGTTCACCCCTTTTTCCAACAGGGACGGAGGACTCAACCACTCTTTGAACTGGACAAAGTCGACTGAAACATTGCTGACTGCAAGAGTCTGTCTTTATCCTTTGAGTGTGTGGAAAAGCAGCAGACAAGGGTCTCCAAGTGGGAATAATTGATGTATGACAAAGTCACCACATTATTCACTTGGAAACTAGACTGACAGGCGGCCATTTCTACCATGCAACTAACCCAGCAATCACTCAAAGAAAACACAAAACAGCAATGAACATCCATCCATCTATCTTCTATACTCCATGCTGGAGCCAATCCTAGACATAGAATAGAACAGAAGAGAACAGAATAGAACAGAATAGACATTGGCTAAACTGGAATACGTCACAGAGAAAGAAAGTCATAGAGACACACAAAAAATAAATCCATTCAGGTGCAATTTAAACTTTTAAAATGTGCTTTATATTGAGTGAATGATGAGAATCAAATGACTGAAAGGCAAAATTTCAAAGTCATATCAACTCATAATATTTGCTTATTATTAAAGTTCCAATAATCCCCAAAGTCATAATGTATATATATACATTCACCTAGGGGTGGGCGATGTGGCAAAACTATCATATCACGACTTTTTAGTAATAAAATCACGATCACGATTTTATCACGATTCTACTTTACACAAATTCTAAATTAATTTGCAAGTTTCTGAACAGTGCAAGCAAACCATTTCCCTACGTAAAAATGCCCCAACAGAAAAAGGAAAAGACAATTTAGATCCAAAGAACTTTTCTGAACATATTTTAAATAACATAATTTGTGTAATGTTGCCAACATTTGCAAATAAAATCAACATACTAAAAGGTCACTAAGAAAATTCAGAAATTGAGAAATGCCATCGAGTTAAGACAAGAAGAAAATATTATGTATGAATTACCACCCACAGGAAAGGTTCTTAATGGGTGCAAGGTGATCTGGGTGACGGTGCTCAGTCTGACACCCCCACCACCCGGAAACAGATAGGAGGGAGAAGAGGCAGAAGATGGATGGATGGATGGATGGATGGATGGATGGATGGATGGATGGATGGATGGATGGATGGATGGATGGATGGATGGATGGATGGATGGATGGATGGATGGATGGATAATGCAGACCAAAAATTGTACTTTCAAATTAGTTGAAGTGACGGAGGATAACGTTAAAAAAAATGATTGAAAGAAAGTAAAGATAAACCTTCTGGTACTGACAATATTGAGGTCAGATTGTTGAAGACGGTGGTAGATTTCATCTCATTGCCTGTAATCAATATAATCAATATAAGTTTCAGGAAAAGCTTCTTTCCATCACAATGGGAGATATCAAACATTATCCCATTATTTACAAACAACAAAGAACCACTGTCAGGTCAAACCAAGAGACCAATAAGCTTGTTAACAGCATTAAGCAAAATAATGGAAAAAGTAGCATATGACCAAATACTGGAATATGTTACAGCTCATGGATTAAATACAATTTATCAGCATGCATATACAATGGGTCACTCCACAACTACTGCACTTACTCAGATTACTGATCATTGGTTAGAAGAATTTTTATTAAGTAAGTTAAAATGTTATGGATTCCAATCGCCTGCCTTAAAGTGGATAGAAAGTTATCTTAGTAATCAGGAGTACAAAGTTTATTTTAATGGAAATGATTCTGATTCCTGTGGGCTCACCACCTGCAGGAAGATTCTTAAATGGTGCAATGTGATCTGGGTGACGGTGCTCAGACTGTCACCCCCGCGACCCGGAAACGGATAAGCGGAAGAAAATGAATGAATGAATGAATGAATGATTCTGATGTTGGACAGATGGATTGTGGAGTTCCCCAGGGAAGTTGTTTGGGACCCCTTTTGTTTTCTATTTTTACAAATGATCTTCCTCTGCTGTTAAAACATGCAACCATGGCAATATATGCAGATGACACTACATTATTTACATCTGCACAAACAGAATGCCAACTTCATAATATTCTAAATGAGGAATTGGTATCAGTAGTGTGTAATACACTAGTGTGTAATCTATAATCCACATTGGATTAGAGTCAACAAATTAGTTTAAAAAAAAAACAAAAAAAAACAAATTAGTTATTAATGTTGAAAGAAAACAAATGCATGGTAGTTGGTTCAAATCACTGATTAAAAACCACACCAATGTTACACCTGACTTTAGGAAATACCATAATTGAACAAGTAGACCAAGTGAAACTGCCAGGAGTAATAGTGGATTCTAAATTGTCATGGAGCTGTCAAATTAATGATGTATTGCAGAACAAGGGGAGGAGTATGGACGCCATCAAACATTGTAGAAGGGAGAAGCATTGACAAAATGGAATAAGCAAAGACAAGATAGAAAAAGAATATGACTACCTTTGTATATTTTTTGCATTATTGATTCTCTTTATATTTCTACATTTATTTCCTTTTAATTTTGGCACTCCTGTGATTCCATACATTCCTCAGTGGATGAACAAAGTACTAGTTCAAACACTTGTACTCTCTTACTTAGATTATGCATCAGTTGTTTGGTCAAACACAAGTGAAAATAATTTACACAAGTCACAAGCAGCTCAAAACAAAGCAGCACAAATTCTAAATCTATATCTATCTATCTATCTATCTATCTATCTATCTATCTAGATAGATAGATAGATAGATAGATCTATATCTATATAGATATAGAACCAATGTGAGGTCAACGCATAATAGTCTGGCCTGGTTAACAGTCAAAAGTAGATTGAAGTACTTCCTAGCAACATTTATAAAGAATGTTATTGGTACAAAAATACCTACAATTATACATAATAAATAGTCATTTTTGGCCGATAATCACAATTATGGTAGACATCAGACCAGTGAAACAAGATGAGCACTACCCTGCTGTAAAACTAATCAAACGCAGCCAGCTGTTTATTACAGAGCCATGGTTACCTGGATGCATTACCTGGATTTTGGTTGTCAGAGAACTACAAAAGATGTTTTCAAGAGAAGTTCAAAGTGTTTTTGTTTACACAAGAATGCATTCTGATTGACTATCTGTGATCAGCAATTATGATCCAAATGTAAGTCCAGGTTAGACAACCATAGTTATTATGTGGTGATTTGGGTTTTATGAGTTCTTTTGACAGATATGTTTTATTTGGTTTCACATTGAGCCTTCGCGGTTTGTCCTGTCTGCTTGTGCGTGTGTTGCTTTGTGTGTAATATTGTAAACAAAATTTGTAATGAAAATGAAGGAGACCCCAGCCAGAATAGCTCCTGCAATAAGTCAGGAGCTAATTGGGCTCTCAATAAAATGAAATGAAATAAAGGTAAGGTAAATAAAAGGTAAAAGCTAAATAACAACACTCTGATAAAGTGCATTCTTGCAACATAAAAACTAAACTGCATCTGACCTTTGAGGTAGTTAGTTAACAGTGAAACATGAACATTTAAATAAAAATTACAAAACAAAATCTCAAATAGTTCAAATAATACTTAAGACATATTTCAAATGATAAAAATAAAAATATCAATGGGTATAACCTAAGGCAACTCCAAAGGGACTCCAAATATCTCCACGGTCACCAGATCTCAGTCCAACAGAGAGTTTTTGGGAGATGAAGGAAAAATATTCACATCATGGGTGTGCATCAACAGTGTTACATTATCAGGTCAAAATACACCAAAATCCCTGAGAAACGCTTACAGAACCTATGACACCAGAAATTAAGGAAGACTTGAAGTTGGAAGGGGATCCAGATTTTTACTAGTAATGTGGACGAAAAGGCCAGTGAGTTTATATTGTCTCAGTTGAATGTGTGTATTCCCAGTGCTGAGGCCTTCCTGTTGTTGCAAATCAGCCTGATTATGCAACAAAGCAACAAAAGCAGGATACACTCAAACACCCACTCCCATTCCCCAAGTGTCCAAAGTCTGTAATACAACACAGCATCCGCATGTCAGATAGTGAATACTTCCCAGAAGTTCTGCAAGAAGACAAGGGAGCAGCAACAACAGGAACAAATCATCCACTGTTAGAGGGCTGGACGTTGGCTCGCTGTGGAGTCATTGTACAACCATAGTTTTTAGTGTTTCCCATTAAAATTCTTTTACAACTTTGCAGACATGTCCACAGCCACGTGATAAGTGTCAGCTGTCCTCCTCATAATATAAAACATACATTTTTAACAAGAGAGCTAAACTAATCCCCATTGAATCCGTCTCTTTTTTGAAGCTACGTCTTGCATATGGGTGATATAGAGAACCTACATTTTGCAGCTCATTGTCGTCACACAAAGAGTGTTGTAACTCTCTTACAAGAGGAGGAGTTGGCATTATTGTGCTTCCAGCTCTTTTGGTATTTTTTTTTTTTTTAAATAGATCATTTTAAAAACAGCAGTTGCTAAAAATGGTGTAATTGGACAAGAGACGAGCTGGGTGAGCCATATTAAAACCTTGCAATTAACTTTGCTTCAAAAGTTATTTCTGGGAAATGCACTCGGCTTCAAAGATCAAAGCTCGATTCTCGCTCACAAAGGTTGAAAGCTGAGTTTGTTTCTGAAAATTATTTTTCAAGGTTTGTTTGGTGTAACTGTCTTAAAACTGTAAGAAAAGTTGGAAAAGGAAACAAGTTGATGCTAACTTTTTGAGTTGTGAAAGCTGAATGTCTAGTTTACATGGATGCCAATAATCAAGCTTTCAAAAATCTGAAAAAGTGCAGCTGTGAAGACGGTCTATCTGTTGTCACAAACATTCGTTAATCCCAAAGCTGAACTATCAACCACCTGTGATATAGAAATTAGGGATGTACCGATACCACTTTTTTCCAAAATGAGTATCGTATGAGTACTTGCATTTGAGTACTCAACGATACGGAGTACTTAGTCCAATACACATATTTATATTTTTCCACAGATGTTATTTGTGCAACATTCCTACATTGGGATGTACTAACACTCAAAATTCAAAAGAGAGAGAACGTAGCGTGCTATGCTGAGCAGATCTATCAAGAAGCAGTACATAAAAGTAACTGGCCAAAAAATACAACAAGTGTTCATCTCAGAAACTGAGTTATGGAGGTATTATTGGTGAAAAAGGTTTGTGTACTTGTAAAAATGAATTTGTAGTTGTGTACCGTGAGTTCTTCACCCTTAGAATTGTGTTATGTACCTGTAGAATTGTTTTGTGTACCTGTAGAATTGTGTTGTGTAACTTTAGAATTGTTTTGTGTACCTGTAGAATTGTTTTGTGTACCTGTAGAATTGTTTTGTGTACCTTTAGAATTGTTTTGTGTACCTTTAGAATTGTGTTGTGTACCTGTAGAATTGTTTTGTGTACCTGTAGAATTGTGTCGTGTACCTGTAGAATTGTGTTGTGTAACTTTGGAATTGTTTTGTGTACCTGTAGGATTGTGTTGTGTAACTTTAGAATTGTTTTGTGTACCTGTAGAATTGTTTTGTGTACCTGTAGAATTGTTTTGTGTACCTTTAGAATTGTTTTGTGTACCTTTAGAATTGTGTTGTGTACCTGTAGAATTGTTTTGTGTACCTGTAGAATTGTGTCGTGTACCTGTAGAATTGTGTTGTGTAACTTTGGAATTGTTTTGTGTACCTGTAGGATTGTGTTGTGTAACTTTAGAATTGTTTTGTGTACCTTTAGAATTGTGTTGTGTATCTGTATAATTGTTTTGTGTACCTGTAGAATTGTGTCGTGTACCTTTGGAATTGTTTTGTGTACCTGTAGAATTGTGTTGTGTACCTGCAGAATTGTTTTGTGGTGTACCTTTAGAATTAGTTGTGTACCTGCAGAATTGTTTTGTGTACCTGTAGAATTGTGTTGTGTACCTGCAGAATTATCTTGTGTACCTTTGGAATTGTGTTGTGTACCTATAGAATTGTACACAACACAATTCTAAAGGTACACAACACAATTCTGAAGGTACACAACACAATTCTACAGGTACACAACACAATTCTACAGGTACACAACAGGTACACAACACAATTCTACAGGTACACAAAACAATTCTACAGGTACACAACTCATGGTACACAACTACAAATTCACTTTTACAAGTACACAAACCTTTTTCACCAATAATACCTCCATACTGAGTTCCATGTCCTGCTTTCCACCGGCTGTGAGGCCAGGGAGTTCACCCTGCAGCTGAGGACAGCTTCACCCCGCAGTCCTCTGACCACGGTCTGAAGCCCGGAGCAGGAAGGGTTAACGCTTTGTCATGAACTGAGAACTAACATTTAACAAAAGTGCTTTCAATAAAACTTTGTCAGAAACCGCAGGGTTTCCTCTACATTAATTTAGGAGTGGCGGGCCGCCCGGGGTGGGGGTGCGCTGGGTGGAACAGCTTTGAACAAGCTGTGCTCCTCACTGGCCGCCGTGCTTTGCAGCGAAGCGTCGTAAACCACGCACTGCCGTAAAGTGGTATCGGTGGCGTGGTATCGGTGTCGTGGTATCGGTGTTGTGGTATCGGTGGCGTGGTATCGGTGTTGTGGTATCGGTGTCGTGGTATCGGTGGCGTGGTATCAGTGTCGTGGTATCGGTGTCGTGGTATCGGTGTTGTGGTATCGGTGGCCTGGTATCAGTGTCGTGGTATTGGTGGCGTGGTATCGGTGGCGTGGTATCGGTGTCGTGGTATCGGTGTTGTGGTATCGGTGGCCTGGTATCAGTGTCGTGGTATTGGTGGCATGGTATCGGTGGCGTGGTATCGGTGTCGTGGTATCGGTGTTGTGGTATCGGTGTCGTGGTATCGGTGTTGTGGTATCGGTGGCCTGGTATCAGTGTCGTGGTATTGGTGGCATGGTATCGGTGTTGTGGTATCGGTGTCGTTGTATCGGTGGCGTGGTATCAGTGTCGTGGTATCGGTAGCAGTTTTATGAGTATGAGTATAAGTCCTCATGCCTGGTATCGAACTGATACCCGATACTGGTATCGGTGCATCCCTAATAGAAAGAATGAAGTTTTCTGAATAGCAGCTAGTTTAAAACTGTACGTGATTCAGCAGAACGTGAAACATGCTAATGCAACTGTGAAGCAGAAAGCGAAGGAAAAACAAAACAACAACAACAACAAAGGAATTGCTGGTATGTAAAGAATGTGAGGGGCGCTTGGTTTAACATGTACAACTTTGAGCTGTCACTGGCGCCAAGACAAACACCAACGCACCAACACACCTGAGAATGTGAGCGTGGGATTAGTTTTCACGCTAAAGATGTGGTGCTAGCAAGAAATGAGCTTGGAAGTCCAAAGACGTTGAGTTGATCGGCGGTAAAACAGAATTCCCAGAGCCCAAAGGGTGAAAGCAGGTTTGTTTCTCAGAACTTTGCGTGGTCTTGACTCCCTCTGCCATCAATCTTTTCAAAGCTTCTGAAGTTCATTGCTAAACGTTGTGCACAACATCTGGCTCAGAAGCTACAAAGCATGATATCCTACAGTACTCATGCATCCGAGTCTTTAAAGCGCTGTCTCAGTGTCGGTCACACTCATTTGGACTTTGACATGAATCCAATCCAAACACCTCAGCTCCACTTTAGGGGGGGATATGGCGATATTAGATTGGGACGGATTAGAACATGTGCCAGATCTGACAAAGCAGAGAGATTGTAGAATTGTCTGTAGATCACATTCTATATGTTGCAGCTCTATGCTGATGTGCTGATGCATCAGAAGTTTCACGTGCTCCTGACCAACCAATCACAGTGACTTATCAGCATGTCTGTTTTGGGTGTGTAGCGAGGAGGCGTGGCTGAAGGAGAAACGGGGAGTTGGTCCTGAAAGGAAACTCTACCTCCATCGTGTGGAAACAGTTTGGGGGTTTTTTTGGACGACAAAACAACAACTGTGATTTGCCCGTGGCTGCGTGAACAAACACTGTTCAGACGTAATCTGTCATTACTCCTTCCTTTTCAGAAGGAGAGAAAAACTCTGAGCAGCAAAATGTTCTAAAGCTGTTGGATTTTTAATAATCAGGTTCTAGACATTGGAGTTTAAATCGCTGCACTTTAAGAGAAAACCTCAGATGAAGTTCAGTTGTGTAGCAGATGTGACTGTGTCTACATGTGGGTACTGGATGTGTATAAACACATCTAGAATGTATAGAAGTATTTAGTCTATTGTAATAGAATACATGCGTCTGCTTTTATTTGTTATATCGAGAATAAAATCATTCCATAATCATGATTGTACATTATTATATATATGATATATAAGTGTCAGGCGGCTCCTCCTTAATGGGCCGAGAGGTGAGGCAGCACACCCGATTCCCATCACCTCTCTGCCACAGTATTCATACCTTTTCAATAGATATTTAACCTTAATATAATAGTGTTAACATATATTATTCATTTATGGAGATAGGTGGGCTTTAATAAGTTAAGGTGTAATAAGTTTGGACATACAAAATGATTCTATTTTACTGTTACTAAGTCACTGTTAAAGGGTTAAATATCTTCGGTTTGTCGTTGTGCACTGTTGATTTTGATATTTCAATTTGAGCTTGTTCAAAATAAAAAGAGTAATAAGATTAAATAACCTCAGTTACTTAAGTTCACATTTTCATTTGACTCTATTCTATAAATTATTTAGTGTTTTGGTATTTAAATCCTGTTAAAATAATATTTTGCAGGTCAATGTCATGGCCTGCAAATAGTCCAGATCTCAATCCAATTGAGAATCTGTGGTGGAAATTGAAGACAATGGTCCCTGACAAGACTCCAACGTGCAAAGCTGATCTGGCAACAGCAATCAGAGACAGTTGGAGCAGGTTGAAGAAGAGTTTGTTTAGTCCATGGCTCAGAGAGTGCACGCTGTTAGAGGCTGCCACCAGAGGTGGTGGAACACAGTAGTAGTGGTGTGCTGCAGTGTGATTTGGTTTTTCCATGATTCCCTACTTTTTTCCTCAGAATTGAGTGATTCCATGATGTGTTCCCTCTGCTGGATCTAAACAATTGTTATTGACCACCACAAGTTCTTTCTTCATTTCTGTTAGTGTTTCTTAAAGCCAGGAAGTTGCCATTTTGAGTGACTTTAGTTTTATAGCATGTCTGTGATCTGCTTTCTTTCTACAAAATGAAACAGCAGAATGAACATCCTCCAAGACTGATGGTCATTCCATTATTTTTGCCAGGGGTTGTACTTTGAGTGGTAAAGTGTCATCAGCAGTGAGAAAATTCCTCACATTCTTCCCTTAAAAAACGCACACACAAATTCATTGGCGCCTCCACTTCAATGTCTTTACCAAAGTTAAATCGTCATTCAAGTGGGAAAGTTGACTGTATTCCAACGAGGGACATTCTGAGCAAACATTTCTGTGCACAGTATTTCTTCTACATTCATGTAGGAGTGGCGGGCCGCCATTCCTACATTCTCGCCGCCGCTCCTTTAATGTTTGTATTATATTTTATTTTAAAATTGTCGCAAACATACCACCGCCGCAAGTCTCCGTCTTCACAGTAGTGTAAGAGTAACTCGACTCAAGGGTTTAAGACTCGTTCATCCAAGTGAACCGGGTGTATGAATCATGAGTCATATGAGTCATTTGGGTCATTTGAGTCAGTTGCCCCATTTGAGTCAGTTGCCCCATTTGAGTCAGTTGCCCCATTTGAGTCATTTGGGTCATTTGAGTCAGTTGCCCCATTTGAGTCAGTTGCCCCATTTGCAGCCTCTCCAGGACCTGGAGGCTCAGCTGAACTGTGTCATGAAGCACCAGGAGCTTCATATCAATAGGAAGATGCTGAAACACTTCGGAGGGAAATAAACAATAAGTACTCACTAGTTTTTACTGGCGCGTTTTACTAGTAATAAATAACGTGATGTTCAAAGGGTGGAACTAAATATAGGGGGCAGCATTAAACGCAACACAATACACGCTACAGTCGTATTTTAACATTATTTATTATGTATTAATTCATGTACTTATTTCTACAAGCTCAGAACAAACAATGTGTGTTTTTTGCTCCAACGTCACTCAGGAAGTTTCTGAGCAGCTGCAGACTTTCAGGTAAGGGAGGGGCAGAGCTCCACCAGGTGAGCAAGGCAGCTCACTGAACGCCTCTGTACTGAACGACTCTGTACTGAACGACTCTATGTACTGAACGACTATGTACTGAACACCTCTGTACTGAACGACTCTGTACTGAACGCCTCTGTACTGAACGCCTCTGTACTGAACGACTCTATGTACTGAACGCCTCTGTACTGAACGACTCTATGTACTGAACGACTATGTACTGAACGACTCTATGTACTGAACGCCTCTGTACTGAACGACTCTATGTACTGAACGCCTCTGTACTGAACGACTCTGTACTGAACGCCTCTGTACTGAACGACTCTGTACTGAACGACTCTATGTACTGAACGACTCTATGTACTGAACGACTCTATGTACTGAACGCCTCTGTACTGAATGACTCTATGTACTGAACGCCTCTGTACTGAACGACTCTATGTACTGAACGACTATGTACTGAACGACTCTATGTACTGAACGCCTCTGTACTGAACGACTCTATGTACTGAACGCCTCTGTACTGAACGACTCTGTACTGAACGACTCTATGTACTGAACGACTCTATGTACTGAACGCCTCTGTACTGAATGACTCTGTACTGAATGACTCTGTACAGAACGACTCTATGTACTGAACGACTCTATGTACTGAACGCCTCTGTACTGAACGACTCTGTATTGAACGACTCTGTACTGAACGCCTCTGTACTGAAAGACTCTATGTACTGAACGACTCTGTACTGAAAGACTCTATGTACTGAACGACTCTGTACTGAACGACTCTATGTACTGAATGCCTCTGTACTGAACGACTCTGTACTGAACGCCTCTGTACTGAACGACTCTATGTACTGACGACTCTGTACTGAACGACTCTATGTACTGAACGACTCTATGTACTGAACGATTCTATGTACTGATTGCCTCTATGTACTGAATGACTCTATGTACTGAACGACTCTGTACTGAACGACTCTATGTACTGAATGACTCTATGTACTGAACGACTCTGTACTGAACGACTCTATGTAATGAATGACTCTATGTACTGAACGACTCTGTACTGAACGACTCTATGTACTGAACGACTCTGTACTGAACGACTCTGTACTGAACGACTCTATGTACTGAATGACTCTATGTACTGAACGACTCTGTAATGAAAGACTCTATGTACTGAATGACTCTATGTACTGAACGACTCTGTACTGAACGACTCTATGTACTGAATGACTCTATGTACTGAACGACTCTGTAATGAAAGACTCTATGTACTGAATGACTCTATGTACTGAACGACTCTGTACTGAACGACTCTATGTACTGAATGACTCTATGTACTGAACGACTCTGTACTGAACGACTCTATGTACTGAACGCCTCTGTACTGAACGACTCTGTACTGAACGACTCTATGTACTGAATGTACTGAACGATTCTGTACTGAACGATTCTATGTACTGAACGCCTCTGTACTGAACGACTCTATGTACTGAACGAATCTGTACAGAATGATTATATGTAATCAACGACTCTATGTACTGAACGATTCTATGTACTGAACGATTCTATGTACTGAACGCCTCTGTACTGAATGGCTCTATACTGAACGACTCTGTACTGAACGATTCTATGTACTGAACGCCTCTGTACTGAACGCCTCTGTACTGAACGACTCTGTACTGAACGATTCTATGTACTGAACGCCTCTGTACTGAACGACTCTATGTACTGAACGAATCTGTACTGAATGATTCTATGTAATCAACGACTCTATGGACTGAACGACTCTGTACTGAACGATTCTATGTACTGAACGATTCTATGTACTGAACGATTCTATGTACTGAACGATTCTATGTACTGAACGCCTCTGTACTGAATGGCTCTGTACTGAACGACTCTGTACTGAACGATTCTTTGTACTGAACGACTCTGTACTGAACGCCTCTGTAGTGAACGACTGTACTGAACGCCTCTGTACTGAACGATTCTATGTACTGAACGACTCTGTACTGAACGCCTCTGTACTGAACGACTCTATGTACTGAACGACTCTATGTACTGAACGATTCTATGTACTGATTGCCTCTATGTACTGAACGACTCTATGTACTGAACGCCTCTGTACTGAACGACTCTGTACTGAACGACTCTCTGTACTGAACGATTCTTTGTACTGAACGACTCTGTACTGAACGACTCTATGTACTGAACGACTCTATGTACTGAACGCCTCTGTACTGAATGGCTCTATACTGAACGACTCTGTACTGAACGATTCTATGTACTGAACGCCTCTGTACTGAACGACTCTATGTACTGAACGAATCTGTTCTGAATGATTCTATGTAACCAACGACTCTATGGACTGAACGCCTCTGTACTGAATGGCTCTGTACTGAACGACTCTGTACTGAACGATTCTTTGTACTGAACGACTCTGTACTGAACGCCTCTGTAGTGAACGACTGTACTGAACGCCTCTGTACTGAACGACTCTATGTACTGAACGACTCTGTACTGAACGCCTCTGTACTGAACGACTCTATGTACTGAACGACTCTATGTACTGAACGATTCTATGTACTGATTGCCTCTATGTACTGAACGACTCTGTACTGAACGACTCTATGTACTGAACGACTCTCTGTACTGAATGATTCTTTGTACTGAACGACTCTGTACTGAACGACTCTATGTACTGAACGACTCTATGTACTGAACGCCTCTGTACTGAACGACTCTATGTAATGAACAATTCTATGTACTGAACGACTCTATGTACTGAACGACTCTATGTATTGAACGATTCTATGTACTGAACGACTCTGTACTGAACGATTCTATGTACTGAACGACTCTATGTACTGAACGCCTCTGTACTGAACGACTCTATGTACTGAACGACTCTATGTACTGAACGACTATATGTACTGAACGGCTCGGTACTGAACGACTGTATTGAACGCCTCTGTACTGAACGATTCTTTAAAGAACGACTCTGTACCAAACGATTCTATATACTGAACAATTCTGTTATTAACGATTCTGTGCTGAATGACTCTGTACTGAACGATTCAATGTACTGAACGACTCTGTACTGAGCGACTCTGTACAGAACGATTCTATGTACTGAAAGACTCAGTACTGAACGATTCTGTACTGAACGACTCTGTACTAAACGATTCTATGTACTGAACGATTCTATGTACTGAACGACTCTGTACTGAATGGCTCTGTACTGAAGGACTCTGTACTTAACGACTCTATGTACTGAACGACTCTGTACTGAATGATTCTATGTAATCAACGACTCTATGTACTGAACGACTCTGTACTGAACGATTCTATGTACTGAACGCCTCTGTACTGAACGACTTTGTACTGAACAACTCTATGTCCTGAACGACTGTACTGAATGGCTCTGTACTGAAGGCCTCTGTACTGAACGACTCTGTACTGAACGACTCCATGTACTGAATGCCTCTGTACTGAACGACTCTGTACTGAACGACTCTATGTACTGAATTTACTGAACGATTCTGTACTGAACGATTCTATGTACTGAACGCCTCTGTACTGAACGACTCTATGTACTGAACGAATCTGTACAGAATGATTCTATGTAATCAACGACTCTATGTACTGAACGACTCTGTACTGAACGATTCTATGTACTGAACCATTCTATGTACTGAACGCCTCTGTACTGAACGACTCTATGTACTGAACGAATCTGTACAGAATGATTCTATGTAATCAACGACTCTATGTACTGAACGACTCTGCACTGAACGATTCTATGTACTGAACCATTCTATGTACTGAACGCCTCTGTACTGAATGGCTCTGTACTGAACGACTCTGTACTGAACAATTATGTGTACTGAACGACTCTGTACCGAGCGACTCTGTAGAGAACGATTCTATGTACTGAACGACTCTGTACCGAGCGATTCTGTAGAGAACGATTCTATGTACTGAACGACTCTGTGCTGAGCGACTCTGTACTGAACGATTCTATGTACTGAACGACTCTGTGCTGAGCAACTCTGTACTGAACGATTCTATGTACTGAACGACCCTGTACTGAACGACTCTGTACTGAGCAACTCTGTACTAAATGACTCTGTACTGAACGATTCTATGTCCTGAATGACTCTACATACTGAACGACTCACAGGAGGTGAACGACTCTTTACAGTTTCAACCTGAATCGGGCTTCGTGTTGAACGACTCGTATGAGCTTAAGGAGCCGGTAGCAGCTGTTAGCAGTAGCAGCTATTAGCACTCGCAGCGCGGCTACTAGTGCTAATAGCTGCTGTGGCTTCTAGCACTATTAGCGCTTGCAGCGCTGCTAATAGCTGCTGTTAGCTGCAGTAGCAACACGGCTGCTTTTCCCACAGGGCGATTAAAGTGAGTGATGTGATATATTTCTACATTTGTGTTTTCCTCTCTGCAGCTGGACGGCTGCAGCAAGAATGACTCCCAGGAACCCATGCAGCGAGGACACGCTGAGCTGCCACCGGAGGAGAGGGAGCGTTGGATGCATCTGGTCCTCTGCCTATACTGTGGCCAACGTGGGCATCGCCTGGCCGCCTGCCCAGTGATAGGCGAGCACAGACAGATGCTTATCAGTCCCGTCACCACTGATTCCCACCCTGATCGACCTGTAACTCCAGCAACAATTAGTTTTTCCTCTGTATGGTCTCAGTAGGACGTGTTGGTGGATCTGACTGAGAACTGCTCCTCTTCCTAAACTTATTGAGGCACGGGCTCTGGACGGAAGACGACTTACCATGATCACCCATTACTCTCAGCCAGTCCAGGTTAGTTTCCCCGACAACCACACAGAGACAATTCAGTTTCATATTTTTAAGTCCCCCAGCACCCTATTGTCTTGGGATTGCCCTGGCTCCAGAAACATACCCCCCATCTGGATTGGAACACGGGTCAGGTGCTGAGCTGGGACCCTACTGTGATAACCACTGCTTCTCTCAGTCTCACACATCCAGGACAACATCCCTCGTTGCAACTGTGACTTCGCCCTCAGCAGCTCTGGACTTGTCTGACCTCACCAACGTTCCAGACTATTACACAGACCTCAGGGAGGTTTTCAGTAAGACCCGGGCCACCTCCCTTCCACCACACCATCCCTACGACTGCGCCATCAACCTCCTGCCAAGTACCTTTCCCCCCAGGGGGCGTATCTACTCTCTTTTCAGGCCAGAGCAGGAGGCCATGAAGGACGACATCGACTCAGCCCTCGCCTCAGGGGTCGTTCGGCCTTCGTCATGTCCAGCCGGAGCAGGGTATTTCTTTGTGGGAAAGAAAGACGGCTCACTGAGACCCTGTATCGTCTATCGTGGGCTAAATGAGGTCACCATCAAGAACAGATACCCCTTACTACTTATTGCATCTGCTTTCGAACTGCTTAGAAGGACCAGAGTATTCACGAAGCTGGACCTCTGGAACGCGTATCACCTCGTGAGGATTTGAGAGGGGGATGAGTGGAAGACCGCTTTCAACACCCCCTCAGGTCCCTACGAATACCTTCTGATGGCCTTTGGGCTCTGTAATGCCCCAGCAACCTTCCAGGCCCTGATTAATGATTTCCCACGGGAATTTTAGAATATTTTTGTGTTCATTTATTTGGATTATATTCTAATCTTCTAGTCAGATTTGGAGTCTCACATCCAGCATGTGCACCAGGTTCTCACTCTTCTCACTTCTCGCCAACCAACTCTTTGTGAAGGCAGAGAAATGTGAGCTTCATGTTTCCAGTGTCTCGTTTCTTGGATTCATTGTGGCTCAGGGAGACATGTGCATGGATCCTGAGAAGGGAAAGGCTATTGCTGAGTGGCCTACACTTGTCAATCGAAAACAACTGCAATGCTTCTTGGGATTTGCAAATTTATATAGGAAGTTAATTTGTGGCTTCAGTTCCATCGCTGCCCCTCTGCATAGTCTGACCTCTTCCCAGGTGACCTTTTCCTGGACGTCGAGGACGTCGAGGCGGATAAGGCCTTCAGACTCCTGAAAAGAACCTTCTGCTCTGCCCCAGTGTTTGTCCAGCCAGATACCAAATGGCAATTCATTGTGGAGGTCGATGCTTCTAACATCTTATATACATTTTTTTTTCTCTATCTCTCTTATATATTTGAAAAATGATTCACTTATTGCATAATTTAGTTCTTAATAGTATTTGTTGCAGTCCCAGATATATGTGCATATGTTTTTGTACATTCATATTGAAATCATAGTGCTATATATATATATATATATATAATATATATATATATATTATTATACAATGTAAAAGGACCTGAACTGCATCAATGATTAGTGAGGAGATGGAGCACTTCCCCTTTGTTGTCATCTCCTCACTAATCATTGATACAGTTCAGGTCCTTTTACATTGTTACCAATGAAACCTGTGTTTATTGGGTGAAAAGGAACAACTTTAATTTCTTTTGAAAACGTTGTTTGTTGTTCTCCAGCAACAAAAACACGGGCAATGCATTTCATGCAACCATGGCTCGATATGATACTGTACTTTGCATTCTATTGGTTCTAGATGCAGGCAGAACAGCCCTCATGTTACTGTTTTGCCTTGTAGGTAGAGAATAGCGAGAATCTGAGAAAAAAACATATTCTGGATTTCTTGGTTAAAATAATAATCGTGATAAATGTTATCAAACAATATTTGAATCTGCTTTTGACCGTCAGCCAAGCCAACTCATTATGCATTGTTATTCCACTGGTTCTGTATGGACGTCCCAAAACTATTCGAGCTGTTTTATTGTGAGCGGCCTGTTACCTCAGTAAGTTCCATGTGAGACAGTACGAGTGACTGAACTAGTCGTTTGGTCAACCATTGTGGAATACATTTCCTACACTGTGTGATCATGCCCATATTCCCACCCATTTTTTGTAATAGATTATTTATGTGACTGTTCCATGATGGCTTAGAATCAACTATAACCCCGAATAATTTAGTTTCTTCTACTTGTTCAATTTCGGTCGGTCCTAATATTAAATTTAATTTGGTTTGGTTTATTTTCAACATACATTGTGACCCAATTAACATACATTTTGTTTTGTCACAATTGATCACCACTATTGTCTTGAATCCACTGCCCTGCAACAACTAACTCTTCATTTAGAATGTGATTAAGTTGACCTGCTGTAGGTACAGATGCATATAGTGTACTATCATCTGCATATATAGCCATGGTTGCATATTTTAGTACCAATGGAAAATCCTTAGTCAAAATGGAAAGCAAAAGGGGTCCAAGACAACTGCCTCTACCATTGAAATAAACTTTATATTCTCCATTACTGAGATAACTTTCTGTCCATTTTAAGGCAGATGATTAAAATCCGTAACAGCTCAATTTATTTAACAAAATATTATGATCTAAAACATCAAAGGCTGCTGTTAGATCTAAAAATATGGTCCCAACTAATTTTGTGTTATCAATTTCCTGTAGCCAGTCATCTGTGATCTGAGTGAGTGTCGTTGTGGTAGAGTGCCCTGATTTATAGGCATGTTGATCATTTGAATTTAGGCCATTTCTCAAAAAGTATTATTTCATTTGATCATAGGCCACTTTTTCCATGATTTTGCTTAACACAGGTAACAAACTAAGATGTACAGTTTTTTCCTGTTAAGGATTCCTTGTTGTTTTTAATTAGAGGAATAATCTTAGCTGTCTTCCATTGAGTAGGAAAAACTTCAATGAATTATATGACAAACCGGTAAAGTAATTAAATCAGCAACCAACTTCAACAATTTTGCCTCAATATTGTCAATACCAGCAGGATTATCTTTGCTTGCCTGTAATAGTACTTTAACACGACTTTCAGTTGTTGTCTTAAATCGGAATGTACAGTGTTTATCATGCATCATCCTTTTTAGCAATTCATATGAAATGGTTCTTTTAGTCCAGGCTCCATGGCATTTTGCAATTTCTCAATTTTAGTTTTAAAATACTGGCTCAGATTATTGGCGCTTTCATTTGGTTTGGTTAAATAAACTCCATTTGATTCCAAAAATGTATTTGTCATTTTTTTATTTCTTCCTAACATTTCATTTAAAGTTCCCCATATTTCGACATTATCCAATTTAGCAGCTTTAATCTTCCTCTGATAATATGATTTTCTCTTATTGTTATTCATTTTGCTCACAATGTTTCTTAATCTTCCGAGACTTGTTCCACAGCTCCTTATCTTTAGTTAAGCTTGCTTCTGTTTTGGTTTTATCCCTTTGCTTCAAATGCTCCCTGAGTTCTTGATCCAGCCATGGAGCAGAGACATTTCTGACAGCTCGTTTTCTCAGAGGCGCATGTTTATCTAAATCCTGTGTCATCAGTGTTGAAAACCTCCACAGCTCTACATGGATCTTGTTCATTCATGGCACACATTTACATATACTGTCTGTCACAGGTATATTATTTGAGGGTATGTGCTGATTCTTTCTCAAGGCTAAACTTGACTACTCCCTGCCCTACAATGTCACGTATTCTCAAAGACCGGGGCATAGCACCACCTGTCCTGTACCTACTGAGGTACATGGCAGTAGAGCGGTAGGCAGCCAGAACGAAGAAGCCTGTTAGCCTGAGTTCAGGGCACAGAAGCCCTGGCTTTACAGCTTCAAATCCTGTCAAAAGTCATGAGTAAAAAGAGCCGATAGTGAAACTGCTCGACTGCTAACTGGTGATTTTTCATTATTTTCAGCACTTGAAGCCGAAAGCGACTTTTCAACTATGGATATCTCCGTACGCATGGACCACTCTTTGTGCACATTGAGAAATCTTATTACGTGTAAAAAAAAATATATTATACTGATGAGCAGATTTGATTACACATTTAAAAACCAAATTAGAGAGACAGAAATTATGAGACGACTTTAGCAAATTCTGGTTCATATTGATAAATTATTCTCCACATTGACAAATCTAACTTCAGATAGACAGACAGACAACTCTCCATACACATTTACAAATAGTTTTGCTACAATAAGGCCCCCTTCCAGGACAAGATAGATGGGCAAAACATTACAGTGAAGTTCTGAAAAGACCACCAGCAACAACAGAAGCATATGTGCAAGATACTGAAGAAGACTGCACCACCAGAGAAAGATGAGATCATGGCAACCATCCAAAACCTCAAGGACTAACAAGCCCCTTGTAAAAAGCACCTCAATACAGCTATTCAAGGCAGATCTGGAGTTAGCAAGACATGTTCTTCAACCACTGTAGTTACATGGGACAGAGGGAGTAATCCTGAAGATATTTAAGAAAGGAGCGTTGAAGAGGCAGCGGATCAGCGATTGAGAAATGAGCAAGCACACCTTTGAAAAGGAAGCGGCTGTCCAGGTCAGATTTTCACCCTAAGAAGAGCTGTGAACAGTGCAGAGTGGGAGAGACAACTGTACTTTAACTTTGTAGATTTTGAAAAACCTTAGATAGCATTCACCAAGACCGTCTCTGGCGCATCCTCAGGGCATCAAACTGTCATGTCATCAAGAGCTTCTACAAAAACTGGACTTGCAGGGTGAGGAACAGCAAGTTTAGATTTGAAGTCAAGACTGCTGTCAGACAAGGCTGTCCAATGTCTTCGCTGCTCTTCAACATCGCTGTCGACAAGGTGATGCAACGAACAATAGAGGACCGACAAGGCACCATCTTCACTGCAAAGCTTGAAGACCTAAAGCTGGCTGATGACCCAGCACTCGTCTCATACACCCATCAGCACATGCAACAGAAGACTTCTCGCCTCAACAGCTTTGCACAACAATTAGGCCTGGGAGAACAATAGGAAGACATTCAGTGTTTGGTAGCCAGATCCTTCACCTGGAAGGAGAGGCGAGCCTTTGACCTCTTTACATGACAACAGAATATGTTTCTTTCATTCTCCAGCTTTCTACTACAATAGATTGGCTTTAGCAAACACTTGTAATCAAGTCAACGCTCACTGCTTATACTAAATATGAGCCATGTTTGGGCAGACACCAACACAAACTCCCTTTGATGCAAAAAGAAAATGGTTCGAGTTTAACAGAGTGACATATAGTCATTTTCAATACCAACATTTGGTTACCGTAGTTGAGATTTAACCGGCATCATCAGATACAATATGACATAGTACAATTCTTAGATTCTGAGAACATTAATAAGTAGATGTAAAGCACACGTGTCGAACTCCAGGCCTCGAGGGCCGCAGCCCTGCACGTTTTGCATGTCTCCCAGCTTCAACACAGCTGATTGCAATGAGCAGCTCGTTATCTGGCTTTGTGCTGAATGTGGTGATGAACCATCAGGACATTCAGGGGAGGGAGACATTGAAAACGTGCAGGGCTGTGGCCCACGAGGATCTGAGTTTGACACCCCTGATGTAAAGGGTCATTAATGTTCTACATATTACATTTTCATGTAATAGAATTACCTGTAGATGCACACAGAGAACCTTTAAACTGCCTTTCTTCTTGGTTTTAGTCCACTTGGTATCTGTTAGTAGGAAGTAAAATCTTTTCCACATGTGATCCAGATGATCATCCAGTAAATGTACACTTATTGTGTACTATGCTGTTAAATTCAAGAGTGAAGACAAGCACACACTGAATCCATTGTTATGAATGGATCTTTCTCAAGGATGTGCAGAACTATTTACAACGACCATGGTGTGGATGTGCAGCAGCAGAGTTTTCAAAGAAGTTCAGGTTACATGGAGTCGTGGCAATCTCCATCTTGTTATCCGTTTTCAGAACAGTGTGTTTTCAGTGGCTCAGAACACCCCGTCATGTAATCAGACACCAAAACGCTGCGAAGGTTTTCCATTTTCACTTGAAATCATTATTGTGTGAACAGGGCCTGAACCAGTTATGACTTTTTCTTGCTGCTTTGGATCATTGTTGGTCACCAGTATTTCCAGACTGCAGAGGACTGTGAAGGACAGCAGTAAAATAGCTGTGATGAAACCTGTATCTTTGTCAAGGCCAGACCCCTCAGGTGAGCCAGGTCTATTCTGCCAGACGGGAGCCGACCACTCTGCAGCGAGCGCGCTCTGCTTCCATTTGATCGTAAACGGCTGTAAACGGCTGCACACAGCAAAAAACAGCAGCACAAAGACAAAGAGTCTCCTTTGTTCCTGGTACTCTGAATGAATCTGTGTCATATATGAAATGTTGTTATTGTCTGTATTGTTTTCGTTATGTTATGTACCCTTTATGGAACAGTAAAGACCTTCTTTCACCAAAAAGCATTCTCTGTCAGTCACTCTCCTACTCATATCCATGTGGTCTTTACCTGCAGAATACACTCTTACAAACAACATCTTTCATGGCTCATCATCCAAACTGCAATAAACTGCAGCACATCCAGAATTCTGCCGTGTGTCTGATGAAGCCACAGCCCCCACAGCCCCCACTGGCTGACGGCAGGTTTGCTTAATTTGCTGCTTTTCACCTCGTCCTCTGTGATCATCTGCACACTCTATCCTGCTGCCTCCCCACGTTCAAGCTGTTTATACTGCACTTTGTGTTTCATGGCGTGGTTGTGGTCACGGCCCCATACTTTTGCGAGAGATTTTGATAACTTTGGACTTTTCTTACCATCTTAGGACCGATCGTCTCAGAAAAAGGGGGGGGGGGGCTTGTAATTTACATAAAAAGCAAGTTTCATGTAAATGTGCTCTTGTCCAAATCAGTGAGTCAGCATTTTGAATTTCTAGCTCTTGACCTTGAAGTATCCAAAACACTTCATTTCACTGTTATTGGATGTTCTAGACCCCCTGCTGCTACCAGTGATGCCTTACCATCAATGATGAATATCTTGTCTGGCTTGAAGTCAAATGAAGTCATCTTGATGGGAGATTGAAATCTAAACTGGCTACAACCTGTCTAAGATGAGCTCAAATCTTTTTGCAACTCATTGAATGTGTTTCAGCTGGTGATTGGAACCACAAGACCAAACCTGAAATGTCCTGATGAATCTTCCCTTATTGACCCGATACTGACAAATGCTCCTCAGAAATATTCAACTGCTTCTGTATTTGCAAATGACATCAGTGACCATTGTGTTATAGCAACAGTCCGAATGGCAAAAATTCCTAAACTCAAGCCTGGAATCATTACAAGACCAAATATGAATCAATTTGTGGAGCAGGCTTTCCTCCATGATCTTTCTCATTTTGATTGGGATAGAATTCAGCTAATTCCTGATATTGAAAGTGCATGGACATTCTTCTGTGATGGGTTTACCAGATATTGTCAATCAGCATGCCCCCTCGAAGAGGTACAGAATAAGTGGACGGAACAATGCCTGGTTTAAGTCTGATTTATCTTCTTTACTGCATGAGCGCAATGACGCATGGGTCAAAGCCCTCAAATCAAATCCAGATCCGGATCGGCTGCACTTCAGGCAATTGCTCAATAAATGTACAGTCGGAATTAAAAAAGCCAAGGCAAATGCCTACCTTACAGAGACTACGGAAAACTTGAACAACCCAGGGAAGTTTTGGAAGACAATTAAATCTTTTTTTCTGGGAAGAGAAATGCAGTTGAGTTTCCCTCTTGTATAATAAAGGATCCCAAACTGTTTCTGATAAATTTGTGATGCTTGACTGCTTTAATGAACACTTCATTGCTTCAGGGTCAATTTTCGACTCCTGTGGTCATCCTCAGAAACCTCCTCCTCTGGTCCCAAATAGCCACAATCTGTCCTTCACTTTCAAGCCAATTACAGTCTCTCAGGTAAATAAGGCACTGAAACATTTTAATGTAAATAAGAAAGCGTGTCCGGACAATTTGAAGCCACACTTTTTAAAATTAGCAGCAGGTTTTATTGCTCATCCCTCAACTTATTATTGAACTCATCCATAACCTGGAATGAAATCCCACACGTCTGGAAGACTGCCTTTGTCCTACTCCTGACAAAGCAGGTGATCCGGCTCTTCTAAACAACTATAGGCCTCCATCTCCAAACTCCCTGCTCCAGGTAAGGCACTTGAATCCTTGGTGAGTGAACAACTAAAAGAATTCTTATACTCAATCAGGTAATCAGATTACCAGTCAGGCTTTAGGAAAGGGCACAGTACAGTCACAGCAGCCACTAAAGTTTTAAATGATTTTATTGTGTCTTTGGACAAAAAACCAGTGTGCAGCACTTTATATTGACCTTTCTAAGGCTTTTGACACAGTCGACCATGACGTGCTGCTACAGAGACTCCTGGACATTGGTCCAGAGCACATGTGTCAAACTCAAGGCCCGCGGGCCAAATGTGGCCGGCCACGTCATTTTATGTGGCCCGCAAAGGCTTCAAGGTCTGATTGTCTTCAAATTAATACCATAATGGTCCCAAGAGGCGCACAGTGCACGCCTTGGGGTGCGCGTCTATTGAGAACATTACGGTAATTACATGTGCCTTTATTGACACGGAAGTAGATCTGCACTTGTGCATATCCAGATTAAGATGCTCCGCACGCCGACCCGTGTTCCACCCGACAGTGGACAACCCCCCGTGAGAAACCGCAAGCGTCAGCGAGCGGCGAAGAATACAATCGACATTTTGACACCAAACACGGAGCTAAGTATGCTAAAGTGAGCCTTAAACAAAAAGAGTAAATTGTGCAAGAATTAAAAGGCAAACTACGATCACAGCAGGATGTGTTCAAGAAAGCCTCAGCCAAAAACAACGCTTTATTGTGGCTGAACAGTTTTCTCGTGCTGCAAAGTCTTTTTCTGATGGTGTATTTCTGAAAGAGTGCATGCTTCAGGTATGTGAGCAGGTGTGTCCCGACCAGATATAGACCAGGGATAGATCTTAATTCTGTTTCCCACTTGTTGAGCGGACTAGTGAGCCATGGGTTGCACTAGTCCTGCAGACTTTGCACTGGTCCTGCACCCAGTGAAATATATTTTGTTAAACAAAAAGAGTTTCATGTTATACTAAAATCATGATCATAGAAATAACATGCTACATTTTGTGTTGCAGGTACATCAGTTTTCTTCCCTCATGGAGGCAAAAAAGTAGAAAAAGATCTGAGTGGAGTCACCCCCTGCCTCCTTCATCACCTGCCTTCTGCTGTGTGGTTAAATTGGCTTTTGCACTTTTGCTTAGGCAATGGCTTATGCACATTGTGCAGCTTTGTCTAAAACGACTCCTACAAGTTACTTCATCCTGTATTGCATGCATTTTAGTATAGTATAGTATCTACAGGACTGAGTCCAGACTCCTCATAGTTCAAGCTGAGCTCCCTGCATGCGTGCGCTGATTTGGTACATGTCTTTGTCTGTTCTGTGTATTACCAGTCATGAGACAGATATGTTTAAATTAAATTACATTAAAATTTTATTAAAATAAAACTGTCATAAATTAACTGGAGAAAGTCCACTATTAATTTGAGTGAGTGACTTGAGTAATTTCTTGTGCTGCATCTGCCATGTTGAAATGAAACTTTATTACTGATCCCACTCCCCCGGACATTGAGCCATACCTGGTATGGCAGCTCTGCATAGCAAGTCATGTGACTGTTGTGGAGCACTCAGCTGTGGGGTGAACCCAGCAGGGTCCAGCCTGCCTGGAATGTTTGCTGGAGAGAGCTGCCATGCCAGGCAGGGCTTAATGTCTGTGTGATTGGGATCAGTATTAAAGTTTCCTTTCAAAATCTTCATTATTCTTTTAGTCTTAAGTTTCCAATTTTATTTTACTTGCAGAATATAGTTTATTCACAGAAATGATCCAAAAGTACCTTTTCACTATGTGATCAGTCAAAGTTCTAGGGAGGGCCTTGCATGTGAAGACAGGGTGGATGTCAGTGCCAAAACCCTGCACTTAGTCCTTTCTTGTAAAGCCTGTTCACTACAATATATTCATTATTCAATGTTTACAGGGCTTCACATCAAGGATTTTGGAAGCAAATCCACGTTTTTTCACTTCCGATTGGATCCCGATACCCAAATTTGTATATCTGCTGATATTATTCTGATAGCAGAGCTCTGTTTGCTTTAATATTATTATTATCATTATAGTTGACTTTATATGAGGCTGTAATAAACTCCTCTATACAGTAAAGTATGAAATGTACACATGTATGCATGTATTCTCTCAAAAGACAACTTGAGGTTAGTATCAGGTCAGAAAAGGAAGCAGTACGAAGTTTTTTTGTTCCATTTGGACAATGTGGGGGTCTGTGTGACGTCATCATCTCATAATAAACTAGTTCTATCACTTTATTAATCCCTGGAGAAATTCTTTAGCAACGCAGCACAAACAGCAGAATGCTTCCAGCTTGAACACAACACGAATGATTGGGACTATTTTCAGGGAGTTTAGCGCGGAGTAGGACGCAGCTTCACGGAGGTGTGAATCGCCTGCTGACAGCCTGGAGGAGCTGCTGTTCATTGTTTTGATGCCGTGGTCAGTGCCGTTCTCCTCTGCGAACTGGCGTTTAAAAATGATGACGTCTGTTGACAAAGCGACCGCCACGTCTGCTTCACTGTGACTGAAATGACTCCACAGTGTTTCCCTGCTGCTGCTCTGCTCGCTGGCTGCAAACTGTGGACTGGATTTCCTGACTCATTACTCCTCGTCTCATTTAGGGCTTTTCCACCAAAAAGAACCAGGTTCCAGTTCTTAAATGAGCACCAACAAAGAACCGGTTCTTTTTCCACCGTTAACGGAGCCAGTGGGAGCCACGTCATTGCGTGACTCCAAAACGTGACACGTCACTGATTTCACCAATTTGGCGCTGACAGCCTCATCCAGGAACCAGGAGACGGACTGGATTCATTGTTTAGTCCGGGTCGCTCCATCTAGTCTGACCTGAACCTCTGATGCACCAAAGAGAAAGAAGACATTACGTCTCTTCGTCTCTCTGTTGGTGTTTTTTCACGTCCGTCTTGCTTTAGTCCAGAGCCCCAGAGTGGACATAGAGGGGAAATAAATAACGTGTGAATGAGTTTGGGTCTTATTTTTCAACACTTCAGCATTACATAGTGAATTTCTGCTCCTTTCACTTTATTCCTGGATGTGTCTGAATCAAACGCTTCAACATGGAGAAGAATGGAGGTGTAGAATGATAGAACGCTGCTCTGAAACTGTTTCCATGGTAACCTCCATAAACACACTGATTAAAGTTCTCTTTCACATGAAGCCGTTAAAAGGCTCATTTTATTCCTATAAACTCCAAGCTTTCATTTACAGTATTATGTACTTTGTTTTTTAGTTGCTGATGAACCCAAAGTATTCATTATAAAGAAGTTCTGTGGGTTAGAAAATAATATTGGAGCGGAGCGCCCCCTGCAGCCTCACACTGCCTTGCTCAGCGGCTGCAGCTCCTCAGCCTGCGGTCAGAACGTGAAACAAGACCTGGACGTGACGTTAGTTCGAATAATGTCACCATGAAAAGTGTGAAAAATAAACCACAATGGAAAACTGCTTCTAAATTATATCTGACGTAGCTGACTGACAGGAGGAGCTCTGCAGAATCTCAAGAGCCGCGACTCCGCGAACGCAGATTAAATAATCCCGTTCCCTCGTATTATTAACTTCAGGAAGCGACTTATTAGATCGTTCCCACGCGTTATTAAAATTTTTATGTCTATAACCACTCTGGGGCTCCATGTTCGCTGTAGTTTTCAGAAAGCCGGTTCAACCTCGCTTCCGCCTTGTCGGGAGTGATAACCCCAGAGATAACTCCGCCCCCAGTTGATGCCGCGTCGGGTCCCAGTCTGGCCCCCCTCTGGCCCAGCAACGAAGTGGGGCCAGCGTAGCACCAGTTTAGCCCCTGTTTGGCCGGGGCTTTGGTGGTGGAAAGACAAAGAACTGGTGCTAAGGCTGGCCCTGGACCAGAACTAGAACCTGGTTCTTTCCGGTGGAAAAGCCGCCACACTGAACCAAATAGTAAAATGGTCCAGTCACCTCCTTGGCGAGCCTCAGAGTACGTCTGAAAAGTCCCTCCTAACTCCTTATCTATGGACTTTACCTTAACCCCTGGATGACATCACAGGGTTAGCGAAAGGTGCTAGGAGGCTTCCTAAAGAAGTTAAGGAAAGGTGTTAGGAGGCTTCCTAAAGGAATTAGTGAAAGGTGTTAGGAGACTTCCTAAAGGAATTAGTGAAAGGTGTTAGGAGGCTTCCTAAAGGAATTAGTGAAAGGTGTTAGGAGGCTTCCTAAAGGAATTAGTGAAAGGTGTTAAGAGGCTTCCTAAAGGAGTTAGTGAAAGGTGTTAGGAGGCTTCCTAAAGGAGTTAGTGAAAGGTGTTAGGAGGCTTCCTGAAGGAGTTAGTGAAAGGTGTTAGGAGGCTTCCTGAAGGAGTTAGTGAAAGGTGTTAGGAGGCTTCCTAAAGGAGTTAGTGAAAGGTGTTAGGAGGCTTCCTAAAGGAGTTAGTGAAAGGTGTTAGGAGGCTTCCTAAAGGATGATGAATTCTTTGTAAACGTTGGACCTGTACTAGCAGAACAGATCCCTGATACTGGGAGTTATGGAGAGCATATACCTATACATATCTATCTATATACTTATACACCAGAGAGAAATCCTTGTTCTTTGTTTCTTAAAGCTGTGACAGAACAGGACATATTGGATATTGTCATTAAAAGCAATAATAAAAACTCGACAGATTGTAATGATATTGATGTGTCACTAGTGAAAAGGGTAATAGAAGGCATCTCCAAACCATTAACATACATATGGAAGGTTTCATTTCAAACTGGTTCATTTCCAAATAAAATGAAAATAGCCAAGGTCCTACCTCTATATAGAACTGGGAACAAGCATCATTTCACTAACTATAGACTGTCTCATTAGTACCACAATCCTCAAAAATACTGGAAAAACTCTTTAACAACTGATTGGACTCATTCTTAGAAAAACACAACATACTTGCAGAGAATCAGTATAGATTTAGATCAAATAGATCAACAACACTGGCAATAACTGAAGCAATAGAACTAATCACCAATACTATAGACCATAGGAAATATGCTGCAGGGGTGTTCATAGACCTGAAGAAAGCATTTGACACAATCAACCACGACATATTGATCAATAAACTGGAAAGACATGGTGTCCGGGGAATAGTGCTTGATTAGGTCAAAAGTTATTTAAGTGGGAGACAGCAGTTTGTAAAGGTGGTGACTAGTCCTCATCATGTCTGGAGATTGTTTGTGGCTACCCCCAGGGGTCAGTATTGGGTCCCAAACTTTTTATTTTGTATATTAATGATATGTATAAGGTTTCTAAGCTACTGCATTTTGTACTGTTTGCTGATGACACTAATATTTTTCCCTCAGGGGATAATATAGTACAGTTGCAGGAGGAAATAACTACAGAAATGAGCAAATTAAAAAAATGGTTTGACAGCAACAAATTATCATTAAATTTAGGAAAGACAAATATAATGCTATTTGGAAATTGGAAAATGAACGCACAGGTAAAAATAAAAGTGGAGGGGGTAGTAATTGAGAGAGTTCATGAAATTAAATTTCTGGGGGTAATTATAGACGACTAAATGAGCTGGAAACCACATATCAAACATATACAGAGTAAAGTCTGAAGAAACATCGCAGTAATGAATAAAGCAAAGAAGGTCTTGGATGGCAGATCGCTCCATACTCTATACTGCTCACCAGTCTCTCATTGTTTGCAGTACTGTGCTGAAGTTTGGGGCAACAACTACAAAACCACATTATCTTCAGTAAATATCCTTCAGAAAAGAGCAATACGCATCCTTCACAAAGCCGCTCATCAGGTACACACAAACACAGTATTACTCAAGCTGACTGACATTGTGCAGTACCAAACAGCACAAACACAGTATTACTCAAGCTGATTGACATTGTGCAGTACCAAACAGCACAAACACAGTATTACTCAAGCTGACTGACATTGTGCAGTACCAAACAGCACAAACACAGTATTACTCAAGCTGATTGACATTGTGCAGTACCAAACAGCACAAACACAGTATTACTCAAGCTGACTGACATTGTGCAGTACCAAACAGCACAAACACAGTATTACTCAAGCTGATTGACATTGTGCAGTACCAAACAGCACAAACACAGTATTACTCAAGCTGACTGACATTGTGCAGTACCAAACAGCACAAACAATGTTCAAAGCAAAAAATAATCTATTACCAGGGAATATTTAATAATTGTTCAAAAAAGAAGAAGAGTCTTACAATCTAAGGAGGAAATGTAACTTGAAAGATTTCATACGACCAGAAAAGTGTTTTGTCTATCAGTATGCGGGGTGAGACTACTGAACGGGTTTAGTGTGGAACTGAAGTAATGTCCAAATATGAGACAGTTTAAAATGCTGTATAAAAATATGATTTTCAAAAGGTATGAGGAAGAAGAAGGTGTGGCCAATCACTGGGCTATTTTAGGGGCAAATGTCTGGTCATTTATTTTGGTTATTTCTACTGTTCGTTTCTTTCCTAGCACTGATTAGTTTTGCTCGTCTCGCTTGTAGTGTTTGTGTGTAGTGTTTGTGTGTAGTGTGCTTGTATGGTACATGTAGATGTGGGACTGTACATGTGTAAATGGATGAAGGTATTAGGTTATGTGTGTATGTTTATATGTAATAATGCATTTAGCATGAGTGTTTAATTAGTGTGCATATATTATAGATTGTTAAGTATATCTTACTCACAGCATACGCGTTATGTATGATGTGTGTACAATGTGTGTTTGTGTGTGGGTATAAGTGTTTATGTCTGTCTGTAGATATGTATGAATGGACGTGTATGTATATATATTCTATGTACTGCACAGGACACGCTTGTGTGTGTGTGTGTGTGTGTGTGTGTGTGTGTGTGTGTGTGTGTGTGTGTGTGTGTGTGTGTGTGTGTGTGTGTGTGTGTGTGTGTGTGTGTGTGTGTGTGTGCGTGTGTGTGTGTGTGCAGGCATGTATGTATGTATCTATGTATGTGAGATGGAAGGAAGTTAATTCTGCTATTTACTTTAGGACAAGGGGTGGGAGCAAATAAGTTTTACTTCTTCTCACTCCTTTTCGAATACTCATCTGACGATCTTTTTCTTGATTTATTTTTATATCATTATTACTGTTATTCATTTATTTATTTATTTGAGAGGAAAACTTTGTTGTTATTTTTCTTCTTTTTTTTTTTGTATCGTACGTTGATATTCGAAATAAACATTTCAAACAAACAAAAAACAAACAATCCAGAAACTTTCTCCACTTCTGCTGCCCGGCGTTCTCCACCTTTCCTCAAGTAGTTTATGTTTCACTTCAGGAGTTCTGAGCCTCTGGATCTTTATTTGCTTTTAAATTGTGATTGTTCAGACGGGGAGTCGGAGGATCTCCTCACACAGGCCCAGTCGGCTCTGGGACAGTCAGCATGTACAGAGCGCACAGTCACAAAATTTGGGCTGCGCGGTCGACCTCAGAGGGTCGGGGCGGTGGACCTTAGAGGGTCGGGGCGGTGGACCACAGAGGGTCTGATCGGGGCGGTGGACCTCAGAGGGTCGGAGCGGTGGACCTCAGAGGGTCGGAGAGGTGGACCTCAGAGGGTCGGAGCGGTGGACCACAGAGGGTCTGGTCGGGGTGGTGGACCTCAGAGGGTCGGGGCGGTGGACCTCAGAGGGTCGGAGCGGTGGACCACGGAGGGTCTGGTCGGGGTGGTGGACCTCAGAGGGTCGGGGCGGTGGACCTCAGAGGGTCGGAGCGGTGGACCACAGAGGGTCTGGTCGGGGTGGTGGACCTCAGAGGGTCGGGGCGGTGGACCTCAGAGGGTCGGAGAGGTGGACCTCAGAGGGTCGGAGCGGTGGACCACAGAGGGTCTGGTCGGGGTGGTGGACCTCAGAGGGTCGGGGCGGTGGACCTCAGAGGGTCGGAGTGGTGGACCTCAGAAGGTCGGAGCGGTGGACCTCAGAGGGTCGGGGCGGTGGACCTCAGAGGGTCAGAGCGGTGGACCTCACAGGGTCGGGGCGGTGGACCTCAGGGGGTCAGAGCAGTGGACCTCACAGGGTCAGAGCGGTGGACCTCACAGGGTCGGGGCGGTGGACCTCAGGGGGTCAGAGCGGTGGACCTCACAGGGTCGGGGCCTGGCGCACAGGGTGGGTTAGTTTAACTTTCCCTTCCCAGCAGAGGACATAAGGTTCGTGGACCAAAACCCACCAAGAGGCTCCAGTCTGGTCCCACCAAGCAAGAGGATTTAGCAAGAGCATAGAGGATTTATACAAGTTTTATTTTAACATTTCATTGTTTTTCATACCAGAATGTTTCATTATAATTGACTTTATGTTGAGATTGTGATCATTTTCAGAACGAACTGTTTGATCTTGTAAAAATATAGATCATTTCATTACACACACTGTGACAACAACAAAGAAAAACTTTAATGTGTAAATTTAAAGGTTATTATAGTAACATTTTACCAGTCTGGTCCACTCAGGATCAAACTGGACGAGTGTTGTCACGATACCAACATTTTGGTTTCGACCATGTATTTCGATCTTTACGATACTTTTCCAAATAAAAAGAGAACACAGTTGCGGCCTTGTAGATGTAGCAGCAGCCATTGTTTCCCTTCTGTCTCTCTCTTTCTCTCTCTCTCTCTCTCTCTCTCTTTTATTCCTCTCTTTCACCAGACTCTCGCTCTTTGCTGCTCCGTTAGTGATGCACTCGATTTCTTTTTCCAAAGTTTCTACGGGTCGTATGAGTCAGTTACGCATGCTCAGTCTCACATGGACGCAAACGCCATGTCATTTACGCATGCGCATCCGGTATTCTTTTCAAAGTATAAGCTTGGTTGGGAGAAGATTGTTTTGAAAATACGTTGTTTTGACTTTTACTTTGAAGTTGTGTCCAGGAATGTTGTTGGTAAATAAGGTCGAGTATGAAAGACTTATTCATTTGCGGATCTCGGGTCGGACCGCGGGATCGGTGATGGTCTGGGGGAGCTTCAGCCAGGCTGGAATTGGGCAGATTTGTCTTTGCGAAGGACGCATGAATCAAGTTATCTTGGAAGAAAACTTGCTTACTTCTGCTCTGACAATGTTCCCCAAATCTGAGGATTGGTTCTTCCAGCAGGACAATACTCCATGCCACACAGCTAGGTCCATCAAGATCAAGACCCTGTCATGGTCAGCCCAATCTCCAGACCTGAACCCCATTGAAAACCTCTGGAATGTGATGAAGAGGAAGATGGAGGGTCACAAGCCATCAAACAAAGCTGAGCTACTTGAATTCTTGCGCCAGGAGTGGAATAAAGTCAACCAAGAACAATGTGAAAGACTGGTGGAGAGCATGCCAAGACGCATGACAGCTGGGATTAAAGATCAGGGTTGTTCCACCAAATATTGAGTTCTGAACTCTTCCTAAGTTAAAATAGGGATGTCCCGATCCGATCGGTAGATATCAGATCGGGACGATATTGGTGATTTGTGAGTGATCAGGAATGGGCTTCGCCACAGTCCCGGGAGGTGGAGCACCAGAGCTTCGCCACAGTCCCGGGAGGTGGAGCACCAGAGCTTCGCCACAGTCCCGGGAGGTGGAGCACCAGAGCTTCGCCACAGTCCCGAGAGGTGGAGCACCAGAGCTTCGCCACAGTCCCGGGAGGTGGAGCACCAGAGCGTCACCACAGTCCCGAGAGGTGGAGCATCAGAGCTTCGCCACAGTCCCGAGAGGTGGAGCACCAGAGCTTCACCACAGTCCCGGGAGGTGGAGCACCAGAGCTTCACCACAGTCCCGAGAGGTGGAGCACCAGAGCTTCGCCACAGTCCCGGGAGGTGGAGCACCAGAGCGTCACCACAGTCCCGAGAGGTGGAGCACCAGAGCTTCACCACAGTCCCGAGAGGTGGAGCACCAGAGCGTCACCACAGTCCAGAGAGGTGGAGCACCAGAGCTTCGTTTAACACAACTAATTTGCTAAGACATCTAAAAAGTAAACATGCGGCGGAATACGCTCAGTTTACAACAACAACTAAAGAAAAAGCAGCACCGAAGCAGCAAACTCCCGACTTGAAAATAAAGGATAATTCAATTCAATTCAATTCAGTTTTATTTGTAAAGCGCCAAATCACATCAACAAACATCTCAAAGCCTCTTACAATGATAGAGAACAACAGAACCCAACTAAAGTACCCACAGGGGAGCGATATGGCGAAGAAAATAAGCCAGAAGGTTACACTAGTTTGAAGGGAGACTGGGTTATTCTGAATAAGTTTTTGAGAGTACTATGTTCAGAGTACTTTTGTCAAACAGGTTTTACCACTTTGAAGTGGAATGAAGTGATTATAATTCATATTGAAGTGTAAATGTTTTGTGACAATTCAGGTCAAACCTCTCATACTGCTTTAAGGTAAACTGAAGTTTAATACACAAACAAGTTACATTGGAGCCTAAGAGCATTTATGTTTAAGATTTATTTATTTATTTATTTTTATTATTGTATTTGCACTTTTTTAGGACTTATTTTCAACCCAACCAGTCAAAGACACTTTGAAGTGGAATTGGGTTCTTCTGATTGGTTTTACTGAATACTGTTTATGTTGTAGTTTTTTATACTTTATATGTTAGTCAAACTGATTCACTGGGTTTCATTTTTAATTTTTTTTATTTGCCACAGAATCCAGGTGAAGTTGTTTAGGTTAACATAAATAAGAGAAACAAGACGGCAGAGTGTAATTGAGTTTTTGTTTTTGTGACTGAATAGTGACTGAAAGTTTAAATAAGTTCTTAAGTCGTTCTGAGAAGAATTTTGATTCAATAAGTGAGTTTTAATATAATTTCTAGCTAAACAAAGCTTCTGCCAATAGTGCTTTTAGCTCCAGACATCTTAGTTGCTCCAAAAATAGACTATTGAGTATCTTTGCTATAGCAATGGAAGTATCGGTATCGGGAAAGTATCGGTATCGGCCGATACTCAAGTCTGAAAAATCGGATCGGTATCGGGGGCAAAAAAGTGTGATCGGGACGTCCCTAATTAAAACATTAGTATTGTGTTGTTTTTAAATGAATATGATCTTGTTTTCTTCGCATTATTTGAGGTCTGAAAACATTGCATCTTTTTTGTTATTTTGACCATTTGTCATTTTCATATACACACATATATGACATATATGTGTGTGTGTGTATATATATACACACACACACACACACACACACTTATATGTATTTATATTGTATACATCTTGTATTGGTTCAGTTATGTGCTTTAAAATAATCATAACATATTTGGTGTTCGGTTCGTTCAATATCAACTGGTCCTACAATTTGTCCTTATGACCCGTCCCTCCAAAGAGAGGACACCTGTCTTCAGGGGACACTAGGCCTTGCAGGTGGAAAAGTGAAGATGTGAGGAGACTATCGTGTGACAGAAGGTTAGCAGGAGGATTGAAAAGGAAGATGAAGAAGACAGCGTGGGACCTGCTATGATGTCTGGTTTAGAGACAGCAGCTGAGCTGGAGGTGGCAGACATGAAGATGCTGAGGTCTTCATAGGGACTAGAATGGACAGAGAAAAGCTTTTTCAGCACGACTGTTCATACTCCGATAAGAAGCTGTCGAACTCTCAGGCCACGCCCCTCACCTCATACCACGCCCCCTCGCAGCAGCCACACGCCTGTGAAGCGGCGTTTTAACTTTTCAACTACACAGTTTATTTCTGTCCGCTAGTGCTTTCAGAAATACATTCCTCTGAACTGTTCCAGTAATAAAAGAGAGTTTCTGTCTGAGCGCCATGTTGGTCTGGTTTTAACTAAAGCTGACAGCTGTTAGTGATGCGTTCAGGTGCATCACGTAAGCCTGCACTCCCACATTCTAACGAGCTGCGGGGCTCAGACAGTAGCGATGTTACAAGCTAAATATGATTAAAATATGACTGATAGTCATTAGAGAGCTGGAACACACATGGCAGCACACGGCAGTGCAGAAGTTCCGGCAGAGCAGCTCCTACACAGTTCAGCCAGGACGGTTGGAACAGCTGAAACTAATTTGTTCGGCCAGAAGGTGGAAGAAGGAAATGACGTCATTTTGTTCTACAGGATCCCGCACTGCCGAACTTTCTTCTTCTTCTTATGGAGGAGGAATCGGCCTTAAGGGTGTACAAAGGAGGAATCAACAGTAGCTAGCTTGAAAAATCTAAAATATAAAACATCTTTTGAGTTATTTCACACTTTTAGTTTTACTACACAATTCCATAAGTGTTCATTCAGAGTTTTGATGCATTCAGTGAGAACCTACAATGTAAATAGTCATGAAACGGAAGAAAACAACATTGAATGGTGTGTCCACACTTTGGACTGACAGCATCTATCTATCTATCTATCTATCTATCTATCTATCTATCTATCTATCTATCTATCTATCTATCTATCTATCTATCTATCTATCTATCTATCTATCTATCTATCTATCTATCTATCTGTCCAGTCCAAAATATAATCCTATTTATGCATTTTATCAGTGTAAAGTAGTTAAAAATATGTTTCACTTGAGTAAAGATCTGTAATTGTAATTCCAGACATCTGATGTAGTATTTAGTCGTGCAGAATGCATTAGAATACACCATATAAGGTCTAGTTTTTCAACCCTGTCTATTTATTATTTGGGCCATGATCAGCACCGCCCAAATATATTTGGGATACCCTGATTTTTTCGATGGAAACCCAAAACACCAATTTCTGCCTAAGTAGTGAAAACCTGGACATTTACCGTAATAAGGTAGCTCTGTGTGGTCGTGTCCGGTGAGCCTGAAGCTGTCAGACACGGCGGGTCCAGTCCGGCCGGACTGCTGACTCTGCACATAGTTCAGTCATTGTTACATTTTTTAGAAAAACACACTTCACTGTATTTTGCACATAATTTAAAATTGGCATGATGTTTCAAATGTATTTATTTTCAAGATAATACATTTCCTGGATGGTTTCTATTAATTTGCCCTGGAACATTTGGGTTTCTGCAGTCTTGTGCTGTCATTGACTGGTCGGACCCCCTCCGGCTTCTTCCTGAACTACTATGTGTTTTCACACCGATGGCATCAACATGCATTAAAATATCTTAAAACATATAGATTTTGCATTATTTTATTTCCCAGGTTTACTTCATTGTTGCACATCATATTTTTGATGTATGTTTAAATTATTTATATGCTGTTCTTCCACACAATTTCTGAATTAAGTATTTGAAAATAGTAAAATGTTCTCCCTTCAATATCTACCTTTCTAACACGTGTGTGGAATGATATTCATGCCAGGTATTTTGTTTTGTATATTTTTTTAATAAATAAATGTAAAAATCTAATTGGCCAATATATCAGTTATCTGATTTTTTTATTCCCGAATACCGGGGTCGGCATCGACCCACAAATTCCATATAAAAAGTATTTATTGACAGACAATGAAGATCTGACCTGAAGAGACTTTAAAGGTTTGAATCTTTGCAGTCAGCTGAATTTGTTCTTGTAACCTGAGCTGAGCCTGAAAATAACCTGGACATGATCCTTAATGCACCTCAGAGCAAAGGGTCAGTGGGTCAGCGCCTCCCCCACACTCTCCTGGGTCTCAGTCACTTCAAGGGAGAACTGGAGCCCATGTTCATTTCTCCAACGTTAAGCAGAACCAACCTGAGCAGAAACACCCCTCAGCATCCAGGACTCTCCAAACCTCGTTACAACGCCAACACAATTAAACAGGCACTTCCTAAACTGCAGCATTTACTTTCAGGTTCATTCACAAATGTTAAGCCAGTGATCAACGTGGCGGATCAGACCAGCCGTAACATTAGGACCTGCTCTGCTCAGGTGAACCACGTTGAATCGATCGCTGCCTTTCTGGTTGTGCCGGATGTTTGAGCTGCAGGAGCTGAACACAGGCCGGACCACTGCCATGTGGTCTCCAGGAGCCTTGTCCACCCGGGGCTCTTCCCTATCCTCCACTTCTCATAGCAACAGACAGAAAAGCCAGTTATCAATACTGACTGCTCCACCCGTGTTCTTTAACGTCTCCATTACCCATTTTTACAAATATGGAAAAATATGAAGCCATTTCAAAACTATGCTCTCTTTACAGATTCCCTCAGATTCAAAATGTAAAAAAAAGATCTTTCCAATGGGGCTCCTGTGGTTTCATTGAATTTTGTTGCATTCAAAAACACAACAAAAGATTTTCTCTCTGTGGTTTTTTGGGGGCAAATTGGGAAAAAGCTGTGAAATCCTCTGTGTCACTGCGTTGCTCAGGTCGGTAAAAACCTGTCGCTGCTCAGGTTCTTCAGCATGCAGTTCAGATTTCATTCAGATGCTAATGCTACCCTGCTGTGTCAACGACCTCTCCGTCATTGTTGTTGTTTGTCCAGTAGTGGGATTGAAACGGATCAAAAACATCCAGTTAGAGCTTCAGACTAGAAAGGTCATGGCCCTGGCTGGATCAGAGCGTCTGCCAGGCAGTTTTCACATCCCTCCCTCCAACTGAGGAAAAACACTAAAGGAGGTTGTGCAAGAATACTTTTTAAAGGTACTTGTCATCTGCAGTATGGAATGGGAGTCTCAAACCTCTGGCGTGTGAGCCTGGATGTCAACATATAGAATTCATTTTGTTTCTTTACCTCCTGATAGAAAAACATTTTCTTGTGCATTAAAACATATATTGAAACAAGCAAGTGTTTTGTTTGTATAATTTAGTTGAATATGAAGAAAACATGAGCCAGAAGTTCATCAAATGGAAGTTAAGAATGTGGGAAAACATCTGCAGCTACTATTGGCAAAGTTGTATCATTATGTAATACTGGAGATAAGAACGGATTCCCTCTCTGACCAGTGGGCTGCTGGTCCTGCTGGTCCAGCGGAGGTTTCTAAAAACTGGGCTTCAGTCTGAGACCTGGAAACTTTCACTCCTTTTAAAAAGTTGAACATGAGAGCAGGAGCCTCCAGTCTGGAGAACTGTGTTTCTGCTACAAACTGCCCCAAGTAACGGGAGTCCAATCGTGCCTGCAGTACTTCCTCCAGATGTTGAGAAGCAGCAGGCCTCGCCACGGCGCGCGGCGGTGCGGTGCGGAGCGGTGCGGTGCAGCGCGCGGCTCCGCTCCCCGTTCGGCCCCTGATCTCCTCTCATCATCTACTTCCAGTGTGTCAGGTGAGTGAAGCCTTACCTGTCCGCAGGTCTCCTCCTGATCCTCCAGTGGTCTTCTCTCCGCTGCGACCCGTCTCGCTCTCGCTCTCGCTCTCGCTCTCTCTGTCTCTCGCTCTCGCTCTCGCTCTCTCTCTCTCTCTCTCCGTGCGGTTTGACGCGGGACGGAGGAGTTTCGGAGGATCGTGGAGAAACTAAACTAAACAGCGAAGGTCCTTGTTTTCCACTTCTTGCAGGCCGCTGAACGTTACCGAGTGTGAACGTTACCGAGTCCCGCTACGGAGGAGCCGAGCTCTCCGCTGGGACAAAAAGTTTCTGTGTGTTTACATCACATCCCGTTTCCGAAGGGGTGGGGGTGTGGAGGAGGGAGGGGGGGGGGGGGGGGGGGGGTAGAGGGGTCTCTGCCGCGTAGACTGCCTCGGCGCAGGAATTACGGCCGCCATCTTGGCCCGGTCGTCAAACCCTTGACGCCGCATCGAGCACAGATATAATAAAGAGTAGACGCTGCATCGAGTATTTCCCCTGCCCTGTGGTTCTCAATAGAACATTTACATTCATGAAGCTAATAGCCCAGTGATGATACACTGTTCTTTGGCGGTGAAGAGGAAGATGAAGATGGAGGACGAACTCATCCAGTTTAAAATAGTCCCTGCAAACCACAGAGTTCACTCAGTGAATCCTTCCTCCTCAAAGCCACCCCCCTCTTCTTCCTCAAATCTTTGTCTTTGGGAAACCTTGATAATGAAAACAGGAGATTTGAGAGTCAAAACAAAAACCATTTAAAAAGGAGATTAAGCTTATTATCTCCTTCTTTGCTATTTTCTTCCTTCAAATCTATTACAACCTTTCTTCAACAAAACTGCTATTTTGATGCACATGTGTTGATAGTAAACCAAAGCTGCTGAAGCTGTAGTAAACTTGTTTCAGTCTATTGTCCGGTCACATGCTGTCAGTGTTTCTCAGTCAGTGAGGAGGAGGAGACATGAGAGGAATCTCACTTCTGTTAGGGTGAAAGAATTACATGTGAACAATACGGCCTGTGTCACCTGGTAAAATGTGCTGGTCCATGTTATACCATATACCATGTTATATGCAATATTTGGTTTATTTCTACATTCTTGAGTCAGTTGTAGTCTCAGTCTGTCTTGTGGAACATTTGATTTATAAAGTCTCAGTTGGACTAATAGCAGGTGAACAAGCTGTAAACAAAGTGTAACTCATGGCAGCTGCTATGAGTTCACTGGTGGACAGAAATACACAACAATATGTTTATATTCGCAAAATTCAAACAATAGTAATGTTCCATCTTCCCTGTGAAAAGTAATCCCCCCGAGCCCTGCATTCTACAGGGCTCAGGGGGTACCGATTTGTACACAAATACTCCACACGGTGCTCTGGTGTCTTGGATTCTCTGCTGCTGCAGTTTGTGTTTATTGATTTGACGACCGAGCCAAGATGGCTGCCATATTTCCTGCTCTGCGACAGCCTATGTGGCGTCTACTCTTTTTTATGTCTATGGAATCGAGCGCTACCACCTGTTGGCGCTAGCGAGTGCTGGCGCCCCCATCTTGGTCTGGTCACTTGCTCCGCTCAGTATGATCTGTTTGGCAGGAGTGTTAGGGACTTTAATCAATCATAACTCACTGAACACTAAACTGATTGTATCAATCATAATTTGTTGAATACTAAACTGATTTAATCAATCATAACTCACTGAATATTAACTGATTTAAAGAATCATAATTTGTTGAATACTAAACTGATTTAATCAATCATAACTCACTGAATATTAACTGATTTAAAGAATCATAACTTGTTGAATACTAAACTGATTTAATCAATCATAACTCACTGAATATTAACTGATTTAAAGAATCATAACTTGTTGAATACTAAACTGATCTTCACCCGGTTTTCTTTCCTGTCATACATCTAGGTCTGATACTGGACACATTGTTTTGGGTATTTTAATGTTCATAGTGAGTTCAACTATATTAGAACACTCTGATTTGTAATATATGCTATGTAATTTACAGGGGCTACTGGTCATTAGGGGCAGGTGGGCTGAGCGCCACCTGGTGTCAACAGAAAGGACTGCATGTAAAGTATGCTATTAATTCTTTAAGATTATCTACAATATTTTCTTGTCTGTGAGAAAATGTTCCTCCTAATCTACACATGATTAGTGTGTCAGGATTTTACTTCCTGGTTCTTAGTCTCCTCTTGCTGCTTCAGGCTGTTTCCTCCTGATCCACACTGATGGTGCATTAGTGTAGCTCGCCCCTCTCTCACCATGCAGTGTGTATTACATTAGGGTAGCTCGCCCCTCTCTCACCACGCAGTGTGTATTACATTAGGGTAGCTCGCCCCTCTCTCACCACGCAGTGTGTATTACATTAGTGTAGCTCGCCCCTCTCTCACCATGCAGTGTGTATTACATTAGTGTAGCTCGCCCCTCTCTCACCACGCAGTGTGTATTACATTAGTGTAGCTCGCCCCTCTCTCACCACGCAGTGTGTATTACATTAGTGTAGCTCGCCCCTCTCTCACCATGCAGTGTGTATTACATTAGTGTAGCTCGCCCCTCTCTCACCATGCAGTGTGTATTACATTAGGGTAGCTCGCCCCTCTCTCACCACGCAGTGTGTATTACATTAGTGTAGCTCGCCCCTCTCTCACCACGCAGTGTGTATTACATTAGTGTAGCTCGCCCCTCTCTCACCACGCAGTGTGTATTACATTAGTGTAGCTCGCCCCTCTCTCACCACGCAGTGTGTATTACATTAGTGTAGCTCGCCCCTCTCTCACCACGCAGTGTGTATTACATTAGGGTAGCTCGCCCCTCTCTCACCACGCAGTGTGTATTACATTAGTGTAGCTCGCCCCTCTCTCACCATGCAGTGTGTATTACATTAGTGTAGCTCGCCCCTCTCTCACCATGCAGTGTGTATTACATTAGTGTAGCTCGCCCCTCTCTCACCATGCAGTGTGTATTACATTAGGGTAGCTCGCCCCTCTCTCACCACGCAGTGTGTATTACATTAGGGTAGCTCGCCCCTCTCTCACCACGCAGTGTGTATTACATTAGGGTAGCTCGCCCCTCTCTCACCACGCAGTGTGTATTACATTAGTGTAGCTCGCCCCTCTCTCACCACGCAGTGTGTATTACATTAGTGTAGCTCGCCCCTCTCTCACCACGCAGTGTGTATTACATTAGGGTAGCTCGCCCCTCTCTCACCACGCAGTGTGTATTACATTAGGGTAGCTCGCCCCTCTCTCACCACGCAGTGTGTATTACATTAGTGTAGCTCGCCCCTCTCTCACCATGCAGTGTGTATTACATTAGTGTAGCTCGCCCCTCTCTCACCATGCAGTGTGTATTACATTAGTGTAGCTCGCCCCTCTCTCACCATGCAGTGTGTATTACATTAGTGTAGCTCGCCCCTCTCTCACCACGCAGTGTGTATTACATTAGTGTAGCTCGCCCCTCTCTCACCACGCAGTGTGTATTACATTAGTGTAGCTCGCCCCTCTCTCACCACGCAGTGTGTATTACATTAGTGTAGCTCGCCCCTCTCTCACCACGCAGTGTGTATTACATTAGTGTAGCTCGCCCCTCTCTCACCACGCAGTGTGTATTACATTAGTGTAGCTCGCCCCTCTCTCACCACGCAGTGTGTATTACATTAGTGTAGCTCGCCCCTCTCTCACCACGCAGTGTGTATTACATTAGTGTAGCTCGCCCCTCTCTCACCATGCAGTGTGTATTACATTAGTGTAGCTCGCCCCTCTCTCACCACGCAGTGTGTATTACATTAGTGTAGCTCGCCCCTCTCTCACCACGAAGTGTGTATTACATTAGTGTAGCTCGCCCCTCTCTCACCACGAAGTGTGTATTACATTAGGGTAGCTCGCCCCTCTCTCACCACGCAGTGTGTATTACATTAGGGTAGCTCGCCCCTCTCTCACCACGCAGTGTGTATTACATTAGGGTAGCTCGCCCCTCTCTCACCACGCAGTGTGTATTACATTAGTGTAGCTCGCCCCTCTCTCACCACGCAGTGTGTATTACATTAGGGTAGCTCGCCCCTCTCTCACCATGCAGTGTGTATTACATTAGTGTAGCTCGCCCCTCTCTCACCATGCAGTGTGTATTACATTAGTGTAGCTCGCCCCTCTCTCACCATGCAGTGTGTATTACATTAGTGTAGCTCGCCCCTCTCTCACCACGCAGTGTGTATTACATTAGTGTAGCTCGCCCCTCTCTCACCACGCAGTGTGTATTACATTAGTGTAGCTCGCCCCTCTCTCACCACGCAGTGTGTATTACATTAGTGTAGCTCGCCCCTCTCTCACCACGCAGTGTGTATTACATTAGTGTAGCTCGCCCCTCTCTCACCACGCAGTGTGTATTACATTAGTGTAGCTCGCCCCTCTCTCACCATGCAGTGTGTATTACATTAGTGTAGCTCGCCCCTCTCTCACCATGCAGTGTGTATTACATTAGTGTAGCTCGCCCCTCTCTCACCATGCAGTGTGTATTACATTAGTGTAGCTCGCCCCTCTCTCACCACGCAGTGTGTATTACATTAGTGTAGCTCGCCCCTCTCTCACCACGAAGTGTGTATTACATTAGTGTAGCTCGCCCCTCTCTCACCATGAAGTGTGTATTACATGCAGTAAAGTGTTCAAACTCAGGCTGTGGCTCCATTTGTTCATTCATTCATTCATTCAGATCACGTGATTTTGATGCCTGGTGGGCCTTGAAGCCTGGAGCCCCGCCCACTAACAACATCATTTAAAAGCTCAGAGCTGATTGGCCGGTGCTGATTGAGGCTCTGCTTCACAGAACCAGAGCGAGTTGAACAAACAGCAGCTTGTGAGCAGGAGTAGAACAAACAGTTAAGAATCCAAATGAATGAGCTGGATTATTAACTGGAGGACGACTTTGAAACTTTTACTTTAGTGGAGAAACTGGAGGAAACTGGTGGTAAACTGAGTGACATGGTGAGCAACAGTTTTTTAAGAATCTTTTAGATTTGTAGTTTTACCTGTGGTTGAGCTTCTGTTTTTGGAACAGCATGAACTGGTTCAATTCCTGCCTTTGACTTTTTCTTGTTTTAGCTGAATTTCTTTCTTCGATCGGCTATCTCAAAGGCTCAACATTTTTACTGGATCCGTTCCTATATGGTTGTTATAATGTTGTGGCTAAAAGGTGGTGCACCCACTTTACTTTGGAATTCAGTGGCGTCACTAGACCTGAAATTAAATCTTCCCCCACCAAGTATTTACATCTAGAAATGCTACTGGTAATTTGTGCACAACAACACACACACACACACGTTGCATGATGCAGAAGCAGATTGTGCACTGCTCAGCTATTTTAATAAGTTTAAAAATAATACGAACACATTATAAACAGATATGTAAAGGTTCAAGGTTCAAGGTTACTTTATCAGTACCTGTGGGTAAACTTGTTTTACAGGTTTTGTGATTGCTTGGCACGTCATAACAGATAAAGACACACAATGAACTAAACAAGCAGATAATAATAATAATGATAATAATAACAATTGGTCGAGTGAGGCAAGACAGACAAGACAACAACTCAATGTTCCGATAAATAATTAAGATAAGATCAAAATAGATGAAGAAAAACCACAATAAAACCTTACAGAGGTAAAAGCAGTCACTGATATAAACCAGAATAAGAACATCCAATGAAGAGCCACGATAATAAATAAAGCTAAAAATGGATAAATACAATTAAGTGCAATGTCACTGAGTCTTATTCAGTTCAGTGATGGCGACAGGAACAAGGGTGGAAGCTGGAATTGGCCTGGTAGAGGATGGGAATCACTATTAAGGATTGCTGAAGCTCCTCTGTACCTGTTTAGTGAACAGGGAGGCTGGAAAAGACTGGGACCAATAAGACGACTGGAACATTTTACGATTTGGTTCAGTGAGTTTCTCTCTTTTAAAGAGTTCTGACCGAACCAGGCCACCAAGCAAAAAGATAAAACAGACTCAGTTAAAGAGCGATAACAAAGTCTCAGGATTGTTCGGTCAATGTGGAAAAAGGCAGGTTTCCTGAGGCAGTGGAGGCGCTGACGGTCCTTTTTACACACCGACTTGCAATTCTCCTCAAAGTTGAGTTTATCATCAATAATGGTCCCCAGGTGGTGTAATATGATTACACCTGCTCTATTTTTTGGTCTTTAATTAAAGTGATTCTGTGCCTGTCTGGTTGCTTTCTAAAGTCAATGACCATATCTTTTGTTTTTGATATGTTCAGCTGAAGGTGGGACACCTCATACCACCGTACAAACTCATTCATGACTGGGCTGTGACTGGTTCACCCTCTCTGAAGATGCTGACAATAACAGAGTCATCTGCATACTTGATGATAGTTCTGTTGTCATGTCTGCTCCTACACGTTTGTGTAAAGCATAAATAAAAGGGGCGACAGCACCCCCTTGTGGAGAACTCTGGGTCAGACAACCCATTTATTCTCACTCTTTGTGATCTTTCATTTAAAAAGTCTAACATCCAGCCCACCAAGTTATTGCCGATTTAAACAGCTCTAAAAGTCTTTTGGTTAAAATGTGATTGTATTAAAATCAGAGGAGAAGTCAATTAATAAAATTCTAGCAGACGTCCCTTTATTCTCTACGTCTACCATGTTTAGTAGAGTCAGAGTGGCGCCTTCCACTCCTCTGTTTGACCTGAAGGCAAACTGCATTGATCCAACTGGTATTCAGTTTCCCTCAGGATCACATTCCTCACAAGTTTTTCAAAGACCTCCATTACTACTGAGGTGAGGCAACAGGCCTGAAGTCATTTAAAGACCTTCATTACTACTGAGGTGAGGCAACAGGCCTGAAGTCATTTAAAGACCTTCATTACTACTGAGGTGAGGCAACAGGCCTGAAGTCATTTAAAGACCTTCATTACTACTGAGGTGAGGCAACTGGCCTCAAGTCATTTAAAGACCTTCATTACTACGGAGGTGAGGCAACAGGCCTGAAGTCATTTAAAGACCTTCATTACTACTGAGGTGAGGCAACAGGCCTGAAGTCATTTAAAGACCTTCATTACTACTGAGGTGAGGCAACAGGCCTGAAGTCATTTAAAGACCTTCATTACTACTGAGGTGAGGCAACAGGCCTGAAGTCATTTAAAGACCTTCATTACTACTGAGGTGAGGCAACTGGCCTCAAGTCATTTAAAGACCTTCATTACTACTGAGGTGAGGCAACAGGCCTGAAGTCATTTAAAGACCTTCATTACTACTGAGGTGAGGCAACTGGCCTCAAGTCATTTAAAGACCTTCATTACTACTGAGGTGAGGCAACAGGCCTGAAGTCATTTAAAGACCTTCATTACTACTGAGGTGAGGCAACAGGCCTGAAGTCATCTAAAGACCTTCATTACTACTGAGGTGAGGCAACAGGCCTGAAGTCATTTAAAGACCTTCATTACTACTGAGGTGAGGCAACACCCTCCCAAACCTCATCAGTGACGAGATGTTTAGCCGCACGTCATCTTTTAACCGCTGGCTGTCAGGGTGGTGTCCCAGTAACTCGGTAGGCTTCATTAATAATTGGAAGTCCTTCTGGGGCAAGCCTGGTCTCATCAGGAGGGACGGCATCCATCCCACGTTGGATGGAGCGTACCTCTTATCTAGAAACATAGTTAAAAGCTTAGCTCCTCCATCCTGACGCACCAGAGTGGGGACCAGGCAACAGAGTCGCAGTCCTACACGCCTCTCTGAGTTTCCCTCTGGGCAGTCACCAACCATAGCTAACTTAGTTAAACATCCCATAGAGACTGTGTCTATCCCTCGGACCACCACAAGTATAAAACTATCTAAACCTAGGAAAACAACTTCTAATGACTACAAAAACTTAATCCGTATCAAGTGTGAAACTAGACAAAATCAAGACAAACAAATGAGATGTGGTTTCCTAAACATCAGATCTTTATCATCCAAAGCTCTTCTAGTCAATGATCTGATAACCGAACACAACATTGATCTCTTTGGATTAACAGAAACCTGGCTACGTAAAGATGAGTATGTTAGTCTAAATGAAGCCTCCCCTCCAAGTCATACTAACACTCAAATAGCTGGTGAAAGTGGTGGAGGAGGGTGGAGGCAGCCATCTAGAACTCCTAGTTACTAATTAATATTAACCCAAAATTCAACTTTAGTTCTTTTGAGAGTCTGAGCATGACCATGCCACACCCGTCAAATAAAATAGTAAATTCTGTAGAATCTGTAATCATTTATCGTCCTCCTGGACCTTCTTCAACTTTTCTAACTGAATTCTCTGAATTGTTGTCAGATGTAGCCCTGACTAAAGATAAGGTTATCATGGTAGGAGACTTCAATGTTCATGTTGACCTAGAAAATGATAGTTTCAGTGCAGCTTTAAATCTACACTTGACTCTCTAGGTTTCTCTCAGGTAGTAGACGGGCCTACCCATAAACATCTCCACACCCTAGACCTTATTCTAACTTATGGTTTGAATATAGAGCATCTGACCATCTCTCCTCACTATGATTTCCTGTCAGATCACTTCTTAATAACCTTTGACTTTGTTCTAAATAGTTCTAACCCTCCGGTTAAAGCCGTGTTAACCAGGTCTCTCTCTGATAACATAGTAACTAAATTCAAGGAAAGAATTCCCTCTGCTATAGAATCAGTAGTGAATCTTCCTGACCCGTATACTGTTGCTAGCTCAGACATTGAATACCTAACAAACAGTCTGACAGATATGCTAAAAACAACGCTAGACGACATAGCTCCTCAAAAAATTTTAATTAAAAAAACAGGAAAAGTCCTCCCCATGGTTTAACTCATCAACCCGCCAGCTTAAACAACGCTCCCGTAGATTAGAAAGAACTTGGCGTTCAACAAAAACAGACCTAGATTATATAGCCTGGAAGGATAGCTTCAAAACTAATAAGAAAGCTCTGAGTAGAAGTAGAACTAATTACTACTCATCCTTAATAGAGCAAAACAAAAACAACCCTCGGTTTCTTTTCAGTACTGTAGCCAAACTGACCAAGAACCAAAATAGCGTCGAGCCCACCATTCCTATCAATATATGTAGTGAGGACTTCATGAAGTTCTTTCAAAATAAAATTACAATGCTTAGGGATAACATCCATCAAACCCTACCGTCCGTTAGCCCCATAACAGAGGAACTGGTTAAACCTAACAGTCATCTGGAATGCTTTCAGCAAATACAACTAGTCCAACTAAATTCCCTTATTTCTTCTGCTAAACCAACTACTAGCCTGTTGGACCCAATTCCTACTAGAATTCTGAAAGAGGCACTGCCACTAATCAATAATTCTATACTCGCAATTATTAACCAGTCTCTATCAATAGGCTATGTGCCCCAATCCTTTAAACTAGCAGTTATTAAACCTCTCATTAAGAAGCCAAACTTAGACACAAGCCTTCTCTCAAACTACAGGCCCATCTCCAACCTTCCTTTCCTGTCAAAGGTTCTGGAGAAAGTAGTCGCTAAACAACTCAAGGATTATCTGCAGGAGAATATTCTGTTAGAGGACATTCAGTCCGGCTTCAGAATGAACCACAGTACAGAGACTGCTCTGCTAAAAGTTACTAATGACCTTCTAATGGCCTCAGATAGAGCTCTTCTATCTGTTTTACTTCTTCTGGACCTTAGTGCCGCATTTGATACTGTCCATCATAATATACTTTTAAGGAGATTAGAAGATGTCGTCGGCATTAAAAACTTAGCCTTAAACTGGTTTAAATCATCTTTATCTGACCGGTTTCAATTTGTTCATGTAAATAACAAATCTTCAATGCATGAAGGGGTCCTGTGTGGAGTACCACAAGGCTCCGTCCTCGGACCCATATTGTTTAATCTCTATATGTTACCACTCGGAAATATCATTAGGAAACACAACATTAACTTTCATTGTTATGCAGATGATACTCAGCTATATTTATCAGTTAAAGCCAATCAGGCCGACCAACTTGTTAAACTAGAGTCCTGCCTCAGGGACGTTAAGTCCTGGATGTCTATCAACTTCTTAATGCTCAACACATCCAAGACTGAGGTTCTAATCCTAGGTCCTAAAAAGCTCAGGGATTACTTTTCAGATAGTCTGATTACCTTAGATAATATTACCTTAACCTCTAACAGTGATATTAGGAACCTGGGTGTTATTTTTGATCAGGATCTGTCCTTTATGTCCAATGTTAAACATGTCTCCAGGACAGCCTTCTTCCATCTAAGGAATATTGCTAAAATGAGAAACTTCTTGTCCTTCAAAGATGCAGAACAAATGCTTCCTGCCTTTGTGACTTGAAGATGAGATGATTGTAACTCCCTAATGTCAGGATGTCCAAACTCCTCTGTTAGGATCTTCCAGCTAGAGCAGAACGCTGCTGCAGGTTTACTAACCAGAACTGGAAGAAGAGAGCACATCTCCCCAGTCTTAGCATCCTTACACTGGCTTCACATCAAATCTAGAATAGAATTCAAGATCCTTCTGATCACATCTAAAACTCTTCATCACCAGGCTCCGTCCTATATGGAGAAACTTCTAGAAGTGTCTCACCCTCCACGAGCCCTTGGCTCTGAGGATGCAGGACTGTTGGTAATCCCTAAAGTCCTTCAAAGTAAAAGAGGAGGCAGGAGTTTCAGCCATATGGCTCCTTTACTCTGGAATCAACTAGCAGCCTCGGTCCGAAGGGCCCACACCATTAGTTTATTTAAGAGGAGACTAAAAACCTTCCTCTTTGATAGAGCTTCTCATTAGGAATAAAATAGGACCACTAAGTTGAGCTGCTCTAGGCCTAGACTGCTGAGGGGATTTCCTCTCTCCCGTTAAAGGGAGGAACTCTACATTTGGAGCTTCTGTTTCTTGTCTTTCTTTCTCTCTCTCTGTGTAACAACATTACTGGAGCCACCAGATACTGACAGGAGGGGAGCAGGATCCAGGGGATCAGACCCAAGACTCCCAGAGTGGAGTTACCACGGTCCTACTACCCGACCCCACCACAGCACCGGGACCCCACCGCAACGGCACGGCCCTTAAACTCCAGACTGAGATTGGTTCATCATCAGACCAACGCTCATCATAGACTTTTCTTAGTATTTGTACTTCTCTGGCCTGTCTGCCACTCTCTCTCTCCCTCTTCTGTTCCTCTCTCTCTCCCTCTTCTGTTCCTCTCTCTCCCTGTCCTATCCCATGTACTTCTCCCCCCAACCGGTCAAGGCGGATGCCCCCCTTCCAGAGTCTAGGGTCCGCCCCACGCTTTCTTCCTGAAGAGGGACTTCTTATGAACTGTTCTTCCTGAGAGGGAGTTTTTCCAGGTTTCCACTGTTGCTTGTTCCATCTGCTGCTCTGGAAGGTTTAGTTGGGTTCTGTTGTTCTCCATCATTGTAAGAGGCTTTGAGATGTTTGTTGATGTGATTTAGCGCTTTACAAATAAAATTGAATTGAATTGAATTGACTCCTCCTCCCTGAATCGTCCTCCTCCCAGACTCCAGTCGTGAGTCCTCCTCCCTGAGTCCTCCTCCCTGACTCCCGTTCTGGGTCCTCCTCCCTGAGTCCTCCTCCTTGAGTCTGCCTCCATGACTCCCATTCTGGGTCCTCCTCCTGAGTCCTCCTCCATGACTCCCGTTCTGGGTCCTCCTCCCTGAGTCCTCCTCCATGACTTCCGTCCTGGGTCCTCCTCCCTGACTCCAGTCCTGGTTCTTGCTACTTGAGTCCTCCTCCATAACTCGTGTCCTGAGTCCAGTTTAGGGTTCAGTGTCTTGCCCAAGGACACTTCGACTTGTAGGCAGGCAGAGATGGGAATCGAACCTGCAACCTTTGAGGCAGAGACCGCTCTACCAAATGAGCCATTTGAAGTCATTGGTTTCATATAAACAAGAAAAGAACCGACAGTAGCTCTTTCTAGCTGTGAAGCAGAATACATTTCTTTAGCTTCAGCTATACAGGAGCGTCTTCACACTGAACAGCAACTAAAAGGAATTGACAACTAGCAATATATGAAAACAAAAGTGTACGAAGACAATCTAGGTACAATTGCACTTCCTAAAAACCTGTTAACAGACAAAGATGCAAACACATTGACGTGAAATACCACTTCATAAGAGACATTGTTGCTACTGGAAGAGTATTACTGGAATATTGCCCTACATAACGAATAGTTGCTGATATCCTGATAAAACCAGCCATGAAACAACATTTGAAATGTTTTTCACAGAACATGTTTGGCATTGTAGGATAAAGATTAAAAACAGGATAATAAGAGGAAAATGTTCTGACAAATATTTGTTTTGAAATTGGTTTAACACAGTGAGTTAACAGTGAGTGGGGATGTTAAGAATGATATATATCTGCTCTCTTACTCACTGAGAGTTGTGTTAGTTGAGTGTCATTGCCTGTGTTCTCCCCTCGATGGCGCTCGAGTACTATATAGTGTTCTACACCACAGCAGCTTGTGTGTTCAGTGAATAAAGAGGATCTGACCTGGTCAATATGCACAGAGTAAGAACTTCTTTAAGTGTTGTATCTTACAGAGCTACAAAAACCTCCTGGAAAGTAAAATGGCCACAAACAATCTTGGTTCTGTCTGGTCATGCAAGAAAACCATTGCAGGTCTTCATAATCCCCAGACCATCTGAAATGATTTTAATTCAGAAAAAGATTTTGCAAATACTCTCAATGGTTTTTATAGCCATTTTAATTCCTCTGATTTTAGTGGGGTTATTTCGAACTTGAAAAGGGGACTGAAGGACACTGAGCTCTTTAACATTGATCTTTGCGACGTCAGAAAGGCCTTTTGCACAGTGAACAGAAACAAAACCAGGGTCCTGATAATATTAGTGGTCGACTTATTAAATCATGTGCCAATGAGCTCAGTCCTGCATTCCAGGTCTTTTTTAACTAGTCTTCTAACAAGTCTAACAAATCTAGTAATGAAGGTCTTTAAATTACTTCAGGCCTGTTGCCTCATCTCAGTAGTAATGAAGGTCTTTAAACCACTTCAGGCCTGTTGCCTCACCTCAGTAGTAATGAAGGTCTTTAAATGACTTGAGGCCAGTTGCCTCACCTCAGTAGTAATGAAGGTCTTTAAATGACCTGAGGCCAGTTGCCTTATCTCAGTAGTAATGAAGGTCTTTAAACCACTTCAGGCCTGTTGCATCATCTCAGTAGTAATGAAGGTCTTTAAACGACTTCAGGCCTGTTGCCTCACCTCAGTAGTAATGAAGGTCTTTAAATGACTTGAGGCCAGTTGCCTCACCTCAGTAGTAATGAAGGTCTTTAAATGACTTCGGGCCTCACCTCAGTAGTAATGAAGGTCTTTCAATGACTTCAGGCCTGTTCAATTCAATTCAATTTTATTTGTAAAGCGCTAAATCACATCAACAAACATCTCAAAGCCTCTTACAATGATAGAGAACAACAGAACCCAACTAAACCTTCCAGAGCAGCAGATGGAACAAGCAACAGTGGAAACCTGGAAAAACTCCCTCACAGGAAGAACAGTTCATAAGAAGTCCCTCTTCAGGAAGAAAGCGTGGGGCGGACCCTAGACTCTGGAAGGGGGGCCATCCGCCTTGACCGGTTGGGGGGAGTAGTACATGGGATAGGACAGGGAGAGAGAGGAACAGAAGAGGGAGAGAGAGAGGAATAGGAGAGGGAGAGAGAGAGGAATAGGAGAGGGAGAGAGAGAGTGGCAGACAGGCCAGAGAAGTACAAATACTAAGAAAAGTCTATGATGAGCGTTGGTCTGATGATGAACCAATCTCAGTCTGGAGTTTAAGGGCCGTGCCGTTGTGGGGGGGGTCCCGGTGCTGTGGTGGGGTCGGGTAGTAGGACCGTGGTAACTCCACTCTGGGAGTCTTGGGTCTGATCCCCTGGATCCTGCTCCCCTCCTGTCAGTATCTGGTGGCTCCAGTAATGTTGTTACACAGAGAGAAAGAAAGAAAGACAAGAAACAGAAGCTCCAAATGTAGAGTTCCTCCCTTTAACGGGAGAGAGAAAATCCCCTCAGCAGTCTAGGCCTAGAGCAGCTCAACTTAGTGCTCCTATTTTATTCCTAATGAGAAGCTCTATCAAAGAGGAAGGTTTTTAGTCTCCTCTTAAATAAACTAATGGTGTGGGCCCTTCGGACCGAGGCTGCTAGTTGATTTCAGAGTAAAGGAGCCATATGGCTGAAACTCCTGCCTCCTCTTTTACTTTGAAGGACTTTAGGGATTACCAACAGTCCTGCATCCTCAGAGCCAAGGGCTCGTGGAGGGTGAGACACTTCTAGAAGTTTCTCCATATAGGACGGAGCCTGGTGATGAAGAGTTTTAGATGTGATCAGAAGTATCTTGAATTCTATTCTAGATTTGATGTGAAGCCAGTGTAAGGATGCTAAGACTGGGGAGATGTGCTCTCTTCTTCCAGTTCTGGTTAGTAAACCTGCAGCAGCGTTCTGCTCTAGCTGGAAGATCCTAACAGAGGAGTTTGGACATCCTGACATTAGGGAGATACAATCATCTCATCTTCAAGTCACAAAGGCAGGAATCATTTGTTCTGCATCTTTGAAGGACAAGAAGTTTCTCATTTTAGCAATATTCCTTAGATGGAAGAAGGCTGTCCTGGAGACAAAAATAACACCCAGGTTCCTAATATCACTGTTAGAGGTTAACACTCACAACACCATGGAGAAGTCATTTGACTTTTCTTCCTCTAGATACCAAAGAACAGTCAATTGACTCACAGACTTTCAGCTAACACCTCACCCTCAGCTGTTTGTTATGTAAACAAGGCTAATACTGGTGCACCACAGGAGGGGGAGCCAGGTATTGAAATGCACATGTGTACATGTATATTTATTGAAATCAGGAGAACCACATTGAGATTACGCACCTCTTTTAGTACATAAAAAAGTTTGCTGTGTCTTATATTAATTCTAAATACAAAAATATTCTTAAAACAAATAAATAGCACAAAAGACAAATAGATGGAAACAATAAAAAGTACAGTCGCAGAGAAAGACAAAACTATAAAAGCCACCAAATACTTAAATATAAGTTAGCTAAAACAAGAACAAGGTTAGGTTTGTGTTTACATGTGCTGTAAAACGGCCCTAAACTCGCCCAGCATGACAAACTGTGAGTTTTTAATTTTTTTCTGTACAGCATTCCATAAACATGGAGCAGAATACATAAAGGCTTTTTTGCCCAGTTTATAATGGATGGTCGGAACTGTGTGTAAAAACAAGTCTTTAGACCTCAGACTGTAGTTATTCCTGGGACACATTATAGCAGGCCAACCTGCTTGTTCACAATGACATTAGATGGCTGAGCAAAGGTAATGCATTGAAACGTTTCTGTGAACTAAGGGAGGATATTCTGATGTTTCTGCGAACTTCAACATTACAAAAAGCTGGCACGTTTCTGTCTCTGATGGAAAATGAGGAGTTTAATGCGGCTGTTTGCTTTCTGAGCGACATTTTCCATCATTTGAACCAACTAAACATGGAGCTGCAGGGCAGAGAGAAGACGGTAGCAGAGCTTGTTGAGAAACTTCATGCATTCCAAAGAAAGCTCTCCCTCTTCTCTGCTGATCTTTGTCCTGGGAGGATGCTTCACTTCCCCACATTGAGGAAATCTGGTCTGAAAATTACCAAGGTGATGTCAGGATTTATAGCACACGTGTCGAACTCCAGGCCTCGAGGGCCGCAGCCCTGCACGTTTTGCATGTCTCCCAGCTTCAACACAGCTGATTGCAATGAGCAGCTCGTTATCTGGCTTTGTGCTGAATGTGGTGATGAACCATCAGGACATTCAGGGGAGGGAGACATTGAAAACGTGCAGGGCTGTGGCCCACGAGGATCTGAGTTTGACACCCCTGATTTATAGAGTCATTGAAAAGCAACTTTGCCAGTAGGTTTGATGACTTCAACATCGCCACTGAAGTTATGAGATTTGTGAAGGACCCTTTCTGTGTGAATGTGGAGTCAGACTTTGCATTGAGAGGAAAGGAGCTGGTATCATCATTGGATGAGGCGTCTTTACAACTGGAACTCATTGACATTCAGTCATCAGATGACTTGCAACAGTCATTTCAGAAGGCAGGTTTTGAAAAATTCTGGACCTGTGAAGTCAGCCAAGAGAAATTTCCACACTCAATGGATCTTGCACTTTTTCTTTTGACAATGTTTGGTTCAACATAAACTTGTGAGTCGTCATTCTCACATATGAATGCAATTAAAACTCATGACCGCATGTCCCTTACTGACCAGCATCTGCAAGACTGCCTGCTCATTGCCTTGACAACCTATACACCTGACTTCACTGGTCTTGCGAGGTCAAGAAAATGCCATTTTTCCCATTAGATGGCAAATCTTTTCGTGTTGTATGTAAGTGATCAGTCAAGCAAGCAATGAGTATTGTTTTATGTTTACTGTTTGGCTCAGCTGGACTGAAATTTGGGGTGTCTGATGCAATTCCATCAAAGGAAATGTAGTGAAAAGCCCTCAGCAGAGGAACTGCTGAACACTGGCATTGTAGAGAGGCCAACTGAGGGACGGTCACAGTGATTATTCTGTCTTCAAATAGATGATGGTTATATGTTATTTGAATCATTTTGTCTTGATAAAGTATCTTGCACTTTTATTTTGTTATAATTATATTTGGAGGCATACTATGCACTTTTGTTTTGGATTTGTTGGTGCACTAGGAGGTTGTTTGCCTGTTTGATTAATTAAATTCTAAATGACTGACTTGGTGCTTCAGTTTGAAATACCATGCACTGCTGTGTTGCTGCAGTTCTCTTTATTTTGCACTTTGTTACTTTTGTTGTTATTTTTGGTGGAGATACATTTGATGTTGCCTGTTAATCAAATGACTGGAATCATAAATCTTGAGGATAGCGACCTGTAAAGTTGTGTTGGTACAGTTATGTTCAATAAAGTGATGTTTACTGTTGGTTAATTGTTTTTCTCTAATTGCCTGTTAATATGGCCTGGATATTGCTCGCCTGGTCAGATTTTTTAATATTTAAACAAGCAATTTAAGTGTCACAACGGCAGTATGTGTCAGTGTAGCACAAAGTACATTGTTAAATACTTGCAAAATACAATACATTGATTTCTTCAATATGTTGTAATTTTTTCTTTATTTGTTACTGTAATTACTCATTTTGTCCGGCCCCTTACTTTTCATCAGTTTCATGAACTGGCCCCGATTCCAAATTAATTGAATAGCCCTGCATTATAGGTTATCACACACGCAAATATTCTACAATTTATTGCTGAGATTTATTGAGTGTGCTAAAAGAAGCTCTGAGCTTTGCCAAACACTCCAAAACATCCAAGGTGTGAAAAATTCCAATGCGCAAGTCAGATTCTCATTTTCACTCCCCTGTTGATCCTCAGGTAATGTCCTTTCATTTGTAAATAGAGTCATTTGACTTAGAGCTGGGACTTGGAGGAAGTCTGAAAAATCATGGTATTGCTAGTGTTAAGGTAATATTATCTAAGGTAATCAGACTATCTGAAAAGTAATCCCTGAGCTTTTTAGGACCTAGGATTAGAACCTCAGTCTTGGATGTGTTGAGCATTAAGAAGTTGATAGACATCCAGGACTTAACGTCCCTGAGGCAGGACTCTAGTTTAACAAGTTGGTCGGCCTGATTGGCTTTAACTGATAAATATAGCTGAGTATCATCTGCCTAACAATGAAAGTTAATGTTGTGTTTCCTAATAATATTTCCGAGTGGTAACATATAGAGATTAAACAATATCGGTCCGAGGACGGAGCCTTGTGGTACTCCACACAGGACCCGTTCATGCATTGAAGATTTGTTATTTACATGAACAAATTGAAACCGGTCAGATAAATATGATTTAAACCAGTTTAAGGCTAAGTTTTTAATGCCGACGCCATCTTCTAATCTCCTTAAGAGTATATTATGATGGACAGTATCAAATGCGGCACTAAGGTCCAGAAGAAGTAAAACAGATAGAAGAGCTCTATCTGAGGCCATTAGAAGGTCATTAGTAACTTTTAGCAGAGCAGTCTCTGTACTGTGGTTCATTCTGAAGCTGGACTGAAGGTCCTCTAACAGATTATTCTCCTGCAGATAATCCTGGAGTTGTTTAGCCACTACTTTCTCCAGAACCTTTGACAGGAAAGGAAGGTTGGAGATGGGCCTGTAGTTTGAGAGAAGGCTTGTGTCTAAGTTTGGCTTCTTAATGAGAGGTTTAATAACTGCTAGTTTAAAGGATTGGGGCACATAGCCTATTGTTAGAGACTGGTTAATAATTGCGAGTATAGAATTATTGATTAGTGGCAGTGCCTCTTTCAGAATTCTAGTAGGAATTGGGTCCAACAGGCTAGTAGTTGGTTTAGCAGAAGAAATAAGGGAGTTTAGTTGGACTAGTTGTATTTGCTGAAAGCATTCCAGATGACTGTTAGGTTTAACCAGTTCCTCTGTTATGGGGCTAACGGACGGTAGGGTTTGATGGATGTTATCCCTAAGCATTGTAATTTTATTTTGAAAGAACTTCATGAAGTCCTCACTACATATATTGATAGGAATGGTGGGCTCGACGCTATTTTGGTTCTTGGTCAGTTTGGCTACAGTACTGAAAAGAAACCGAGGGTTGTTTTTGTTTTGCTCTATTAAGGATGAGTAGTAATTAGTTCTACTTCTACTCAGAGCTTTCTTATTAGTTTTGAAGCTATCCTTCCAGGCTATATAATCTAGCTCTGTTTTTGTTGAACGCCAAGTTCTTTCTAATCTACGGGAGCGTTGTTTAAGCTGGCGGGTTGATGAGTTAAACCATGGGGAGGACTTTTCCTGTTTTTTCATTTTCATTTTTTGAGGAGCTATGTCGTCTAGCGTTGTTTTTAGCATATCTGTCAGACTGTTTGTTAGGTATTCAATGTCTGAGCTAGCAGCAGTATACGGGTCAGGAAGATTCACTACTGATTCTATAGCAGAGGGAATTCTTTCCTTGAATTTAGTTACTATGTTATCAGAGAGAGACCTGGTTAACACGGCTTTAACCGGAGGGTTAGAACTATTTAGAACAAAGTCAAAGGTTATTAAGAAGTGATCTGACAGGAAATCATAGTGAGGAGAGATGGTCAGATGCTCTATATTCAAACCATAAGTTAGAATAAGGTCTAGGGTGTGGAGATGTTTATGGGTAGGCCCGTCTACTACCTGAGAGAAACCTAGAGAGTCAAGTGTAGATCTAAAGCTGCACTGAAACTATCATTTTCTAGGTCAACATGAACATTGAAGTCTCCTACCATGATAACCTTATCTTTAGTCAGGGCTACATCTGACAACAATTCAGAGAATTCAGTTAGAAAAGTTGAAGAAGGTCCAGGAGGACGATAAATGATTACAAATTCTACAGAATTTACTATTTTATTTGACGGGTGTGGCATGGTCACGCTCAGACTCTTAAAAGAACTAAAGTTGAATTTTGGGTTAATATTAATTAGTAACTAGGAGTTCTAGATGGCTGCCTCCACCCTCCTCCACCACTTTCACCAGCTATTTGAGTGTTAGTATGACTTGGAGGGGAGGCTTCATTTAGACTAACATACTCATCTTTACGTAGCAGGTTTCTGTTCATCCAAAGAGATCAATGTTGTGTTCACTTATCAGATCATTGACTAGAAGAGCTTTGGATGATAAAGATCTGATGTTTAGGAAACCACATTTCATTTGTTTGTCTTGATTTTGTCTAGTTTCACACTTGATACGGATTAAGTTTTTGTTGTCATTAGAAGTTGTTTTCCTAGGTTTAGATAGTTTTATACTTGTGGTGGTCCGAGGGATAGACACAGTCTCTATGGGATGTTTAACTAAGTTAGCTATGGTTGGTGACTGCCCAGAGGGAAACTCAGAGAGGCGTGTAGGACTGCGACTCTGTTGCCTGGTCCCCACTCTGGTGCGTCAGGATGGAGGAGCTAAGCTTTTAACTATGTTTCTAGATAAGAGGTACGCTCCATCCAATGTGGGATGGATGCCGTCCCTCCTGATGAGACCAGGCTTGCCCCAGAAGGACTTCCAATTATTAATGAAGCCTACCGAGTTACTGGGACACCACCCTGACAGCCAGCGGTTAAAAGATGACGTGCGGCTAAACATCTGGTCACTGATGAGGTTTGGGGGGGGGGCCAGAGAAAAATACCTCGTCTGAAATGGTCCGCGCGTATGTGCACACTGACTCTACGTTAGCTTTGAGGACCTCAGACTTCTTCAGGCGAACGTCGTTTCCACCGCAGTGGATTATAATCCGTTTAAATCTCCGTTTACTCTTGGTCATTAGCTTTAGCTGGGATTCTATGTCGCCTGCTCTGGCCCCAGGCAGGCAGCTAACTGTGGCCGCTGGTTGTCCTAGGTTAACGTGTCTCACTATAGAGGAGCCAATAACCAGCGTGTCCTTCTCAACCAGTGTGCTGCTGAGTGGGGCAAACTTATTGGAGACACTGACGGAGGCCTGAGGGGTGTAGCGGGGGTTTCCGGTAGACTTCCTGGTGTTACGTTTACCCCTGGCAGTCACCCAACTGCCCTGTTCCCCCGGCTGCTCGAGGGCCACTGAGGGGGTGCTAAAGTTAGCAGCTACCTGCGCTGCTAAGCTAGAACGCTCCGCTCCAGCTAAACCTGGCGGGGGGCTACTAGCTACAGGGCTAGCCCTAAGCTGGACAGAGAGGAGACGTTCCTCAAGCTGACTCAGCCTCGCCTCAACTGCTACAGTAAAGCTCCAGGTCACAGGTCCCTGAGTCAGTAACTGAGGTGGAGGTGGAGCTAAACATCTGACATTTGGAGCAGGAAAAGATAGGAGGAGAGGAGGGGGAAGCCATGACGAGACAGGTGCTAATAGGAGCTAAAACAGAGAGAAACTGGAAGGCAATCACCTTTTCGGTTTCGGAATCCGGTTCTTTCCGTCCAGTAGTTGGTTTTAGCCGCTCTGAGCACCCATGCACCCGCTCTGAGCACGGGTCAGGCAGTCAGGGAGGAGGACTCAGGGAGGGGGACCCAGGGAGGGGGACTCATAGAGGAGGACCCAGGACGGGAGTCATGGCGGAGGACTCAGGGAGGAGGACCCAGTACGGGAGTCAGAGAGGAGGACGATTCAGGGAGGAGGAGTCAGGGAGGAGGATTCAGGGAGGAGGACGATTCAGGGAGGAGGATTCAGGGAGGTAGGAGTCAGGGAGGAGGACGATTCAGGGAGGACGATTCAGGGAGGAGGAGTCAGGGAGGAGGACAGGGAGGAGGACGATTCAGGGAGGAGGATTCAGGGAGGAGGAGTCAGGGAGGAGGACAGGGAGGAGGACGATTCAGGGAGGAGGACAGGGAGGACGATTCAGGGAGGAGGACGATTCAGGGAGGAGGATTCAGGGAGGAGGACGATTCAGGGAGGAGGATTCAGGGAGGAGGAGTCAGGGAGGAGGACGATTCAGGGAGGACGATTCAGGGAGGAGGAGTCAGGGAGGAGGACAGGGAGGAGGACGATTCAGGGAGGAGGATTCAGGGAGGAGGAGTCAGGGAGGAGGACAGGGAGGAGGACGATTCAGGGAGGAGGACAGGGAGGACGATTCAGGGAGGAGGAGTCAGGGAGGAGGAGTCAGGGAGGAGGACAGGGAGGACGATTCAGAGAGGAGGAGTCAGGACTGGAATCAGAGTCTAGACCTCCGGCCTAGGGTTCGATTGTAACGCTTGTAACTAAAACTGTGATAAACACAAATTAATTAACTTCATTAATTGATTAATTACCAATCTAACTATTCAAATATGATCAAATAGATATGTGTTGCAATTTAAACTTAAAGCTGTAGCAGCCTCGGTCGGGACCTCGCACTCTGGCCCAATCATAGCTCGAGTTCCACCCGCCTGTCTGGGACCAAAAGAGTTGTTTCTGCCACTTTTCACCAAACAAGTCAAATTTGTCTGGAGCCTTGAAAATGAGCAGAACGCTGTTCATAACTGAATACAGTTTGAAATCTTGCTTTGTTTAGTTTCATAAGACCAGGTTTGGCATTTGGTTCTTATGCCCTTTTCACATTTTGTTGTCGTTTTCGCCATATTAATGTTTTTAGCCGTTTTAGCGATTTAACCTTTTGGGACATTTTAATCCAGGAGATAACACTACTTTTTCAAATGGGCCTGGAGTGCAAATGAAATAAAATCCACCGATAGAACAACCAAAAACAAGATAATTGTGGCCACTCTGAACGTAATAAAGTCAATAAAAATCATAACTTCCCAATAATGTAATAAAATAACCAACAGCAATCACGCTTGAGAGAGAGTGTTGCAGAGTTTCCTCAATGAATGAATACGACGACTGTACCGTCCTATATAAATCTTTTTTCTCAAGAAAACTGCAAACAAGGCTTTTATATCAAAGAAATGCAGTTTAATTTGTGTATTATTTCTTTATTGGCTGCAGTTATTAGATATCATTTTTTTATTGCGACTTTGATCATGTGCTGAAATTATATTAGGCCTATCAGCCAAATATAATTATGCTAATGGATCAAACATGCTATTCCACTATTGGCACGTTATTTTGTTCATTACAGTGAGTCTCATTACAATGAAAAATGCCAAAAGTATCAAATCTGTTTTTACAACAAAAACATTTGTGAACCAGCAGGGGGTGGTGTTTCACTTATTGTTCTCACCCTCTCTAGTGCATCTGATTTCTAACATTTTCCACATCACTTCCTGTCTGCTGGTCCTTTTCTCCCCGCATCATGACGCAGGAGGCCCCTGTGCTGTGTACACACAAACAAAGACGGCCCTTCAGAAACTTAACACCCCCCCCCCCCCACGCCTCACACACACACACACACACACACACACACACACACACACACACACACACACACACACACACACACACACACACACACACACACACACACACACACACACACACACACAGATTACAGACACAAACTTAATCAAATCAAGTTGAAACAGGAAAACAGAACTATAATACTGAACAACAACCCCTGTCACATTAAAAGAGTATGAAATGATTGTTTCTAACTAATTCAAAAAGAATATTTATTCAATAAAAATGATTAAGAATGTAACTCTGCCTTAATGGCACAATTGATTTCTGATATTCCTATTCACAAGCACACATACCAACAAATGTCTCCCCCACTGCTAGAAATATCTCATGTTTATCATTATACTTACACTCACCACGTTTCTTCTCTGACATTTGTTGTTGTGCAATATTGGAACTGCGTTGCAGGACTACTCACATCCTCTGCCCTGGCCTGCAGCTCTCCTGACTCTCATTCACTCCACCGCTACCTCTTACATTTCTCAACGGTGACATGCACTGACCTCTCTCTGAAACTGATTGACGCTATCACTAGATTCTTGTGAATTCCAAGCAGCATAGGTGCACTAATTGTCTAGTGTTAGTGTCCCCAACTCTGATGCAAGGGGTTGGTGGTACAACTCCCTGCTGAGCCTTTTTTTTTTTTGATCGACTATGTCCCTGTCAGCACGCCCACGCCGATTCCTCCTCCATAAGAAGAAGAAGAAAGTTCGGCAGTGCAGATCCTGCAGAACAAAATGACCTCATTTCCTTCTTCCAGCTCCTTCTGGCCAAACAAATTAGTTTCAGCTGTTCCAACCGTCCTGGCAGAACTGTGTAGGAGCTGCACTGATTCCACATTAACAAAGCTTTATCATTTTCAGTTTTTGTTGAAATTGTTGCAAAGGTTATAGTTTGATGTAGTGTTTGTTATTGAGGTTGTAATGGGTGGTGGTGGCATACTGTATGTATGTATAATTAAGTGTTCCTAATAATTTCTCCCCATTGATGTATGTTAATGGCTTGAAGTTGGACAAAAGTAAAAGGAACACACGGCTCATTATAATTCACTCAAGTACACCACCCCCATCCACTAAGACACGTGTCAAACTCAAGGCCCGCGGGTCAAATGTGGCCCGCCACGTTATTTTATGTGGCCCGGGAAGGTTTAAAGGTCTGACTGGCTTTAAAAAAATACCATATGGTTTGCAATAAATGCGCAGAACACGCCTTGGGGAGGGGGGGGGGGGGGGGGGGGGGGGGGGGGGGGGGGTCTATTGGAAACGTTACGGTAAATAACTACAGTAATTTGTGCTAATCCAGATTAAGATATTCCCCACGCCGACCCGTATTCCACCCGACGAAAGACAACCCCCGTGAGAACCACACGCGGCATTTTGCTACAATCTGGCACATTTACAATTTGTGTACAATGTGTATCAGATTGTTCATTAATGTGTGTTGTCCCAATCAAATGAATAAATAAATAAATATTATAATACTCATGAAGATTGCAGTAAATAAACATCAGTGCAATTTTCAACAAGTAAAACTGAGAAATTCAAACGATCCCAAAATGTCCAGGAAGAGAAAACTAGATGTAGATGAAAGGATGTTTGATGAACGAAGGGAGGAGAAGACATGTTTGTGCTTCAAGGAGAAAACCTGTTTGTCTTTAGTGCTCTGAGGAGTGTCGGTTGTCAAACAGTAAAATATACGTCCACGTTTTGACACCAAGTATGGAGGTAAGTATGACAAGGTTAGACTGAACAGAGCAACAAGCAAATATATTTCATAGATCTATGCAAATGCATATGTAATAGTTGTAATATGAGTAAGTAATAACATCAGAGTTATTTCAAATTGAGGAGCAGTTACATTTATTTTATATTATATTTAGTTCCATTTATACTGGCCCTTTGAGGGCAGCCATGATGCTGACGTGGCCTCGGTGGTAAAGAGTTTGACACTCCTGCTCTCAGACTTCCATAATACCCTGACTCCTGAGAATGTCAACAAAAACAGAAAGTGTGTAAAAAAAAATAGAAATGATGTTATAGCAGTTGTATATGATTGCATTAGATTGCACACCCAATGCAGTGGCTTGTGAGTGTTTATCTCCATATAAGGTAATGAATTAATTACTAAATCTATACTAAAATATTTAAGACTTGTAGCATCAGCTTGCAAAAGATTTGACTGGTAACTACATAACTCAGTGACTCCCAGGCTGCACATGACAAAGCAACAGGCCTGTTTGCTCTTTGACATTAATAAATAGTGACACATAAGGAATGTGTCTGCAAACAAAAACACCATTTTTCTTTTTGACCTAAGTGTGTCTTTAAAATTTTGCTCTCTATCAGACAACCTCACAAGTGGTGCTGCTTACAGATCTGTCATGCTGCTTTTTATTACTTACCGTCCCAGTTAATGGATTGAAGAGCTACAAGCTGACATGCAAAGGGCCACATGTGGCTCATGAGCCGCGGGTTGGCCACCCCTGCATTGTGTGGCCTATTCTAATATTTCCTGTATTTATTTACTTCTTGGTAATGTACTTTTCGGTCTTCTTCTACTTCATATCACACAGAAACATTTAACAACTATTTGCATGTAAACCTGCATTTAAACTGGGCACAACTTTGTATTTCGAGACCGAGCCTAAAAGGCAAGCTTTGCTCTGGCGTTACTGCCGCATAAATTAACCCAAATTTGACCCACCAAAAATGCTCAGAATCTCCCCAAAATTGGCACACACATGATGAATGGCAATTTTTTTATAAACTGTGGAAAATAACCCCCCAGAGTGCAACGCTACACTGTTGCGGCACTTAGAAACCCTAAAACGGCCACCACGGCCTGTAGGAATGTCATAGAGAGATCAAACCAAAACTCACTTTTTCATCTCATTAAAACCTGAATTCAACAGAGGAGACCCTGCTGATAGAAAGCTCTCAACAACTTTGTAATAACTGAAATGGTTTTGATTTCAAAGTTTGAGTCTCAAATCCCATCGTCTGCCTGCTCTCATCGAAAGGTAATGTGAAAAAAAATCTCAGAAGCAGAAGAAAAATACCCTGACTGAAGCACCATTGTGGCTAAACTGTGACTAAACAAGGACCTGCAGAATAAGACAACAAAATACTTGGGGATGATTCAATAAAACATTGCTGTTCTGGACTATTCTTGCTTGAATTTAGCTTGTGTAGTGTAAATATGGAACAACCCAAATGTCTTCAGCTAAATGAGTGAGAACTGTGTGAAAATGCCCTCGGAGTCCCCCTTAAGGAGAGGAGGATAACTGCTGGTCAAGGAGTCCTCCACTGTGATTGGCCCGGAGCAGATGGGAAGTAGGTCATGAGTCACAGGAAGTATCTGTATGGGGGACCACGGCTTTAGGAGCCTTTGTGTATGTCCGAAAAGTCCCTCCTATCTCCCTGTGTAAACTATTCAATTCAATTCAATTCAATTCAATTTTATTTGTAAAGCGCTAAATCACATCAACAAACATCTCAGAGCCTCTTACAATGATAGAGAACAACAGAACCCAACTAAACCTTCCAGAGCAGCAGATGGAACAAGCAACAGTGGAAACCAGGAAAAACTCCCTCTCAGGAAGAACAGTTCATAAGAAGTCCCTCTTCAGGAAGAAAGGGTGGGGCGGACCCTAGACTCTGGAAGGGGGGCCATCCACCTTGACCGGTTGGGGGGAGTAGTACATGGGATAGGACAGGGAGAGAGAGGAATAGAAGAGGGAGAGAGAGAGGAATAGAAGAGGGAGAGAGAGAGTGGCAGACAGGCCAGAGAAGTACAAATACTAAGAAAAGTCTATGATGAGCGTTGGTCTGATGATGAACCAATCTCAGTCTGGAGTTTAAGGGCCGTGCCGTTGCGGTGGGGTCCCGGTGCTGTGGGGGGGTCGGGTAGTAGGACCGTGGTAACTCCACTCTGGGAGTCTTGGGTCTGATCCCCTGGATCCTGCTCTCCTCCTGTCAGGGAGAAAAAAAGACGGCGGCAGTATCTGGTGGCTCCAGTAATGTTGTTACACAGAGAGAAAGAAAGAAAGACAAGAAACAGAACCTCCAAATGTAGAGTTCCTCCCTTTAACGGGAGAGCAAAAAATCCCCTCAGCAGTCTAGGCCTAGAGCAGCTCAACTTAGTGCTCCTATTTTATTCCTATTTTATTCCTAAGGATAAGCTTTATCAAAGAGAAAGGTTTTTAGTCTACTCTTAAATAAACTAATGGTGTCGGCCTTTCGGACCGAGGCTGCTAGTTGATTCCAAACTATAACTATCTCAGGTCTGTTGTCCTTCGCCAGCCACAGTTTTGGAACATGCAGGATAATGAAAGTATTTAACATGGCATCTGCTCTCTTCCAGAGATTTTAAGTGTGAATCAAAATGGCCCCAAATGGGAGAAAATCATGCATTTCTGCCAAACTCTAGTGTCTAAAGTATGACTGAATGATGACAAACTTTCCTCTCCAGAAATGTTAAGTTTATGTCAAGGTTATGGCATCTGTGAGGAGGTTTTTCCTCAGCAGTTTGTCTTTCTGGAGTGATGGACAAGAGTCCATTACTCTAGGTCAGGGGTTCTCAATCCTGGTCCTGGAGGGCCGGTGTCCTGCATGTTTTAGGTTTCTCCCACTTACAACACACCTGAATGCAATAAGGCCTCGTTACTTGGCTTTTTCACAAGCTTGATGATGACATCAATATCAGATCGAGGTGTGCTGAAGCTGGGAGAGCTAGAACATGCAGGACACCGGCCCTCCAGGACCAGGATTGAGAACCCCTGCTAGGGGTCATGAGACTCAGTGCAGTTTGAGGTAACGTTGCGCAAAAATCCTCCATTCAAATATCTGAGGAGGCACAGAAAAAAGCTCACTAAAGGAACATCTAGAACCCTATAGCTCAGCTGTTTATAATTACCTGGATCTATAAGTGTGGTACGTGTTAAATACTTTCAGTATCCTGCATGTTCCAAAACCGTGGCTGGCGAAGGACAACAGATCTGAGATAGTAAAGAGTTTACACAAGTATTTATTAGAGATGTCCCGATCACACTTTTTTGCCCCCGATACTAATCCGATTTTTCCGACTTGAGTATTGGCCGATACCGATACTTTCCCGATCCGATACTTCCATTGCTATAGCAAAGATACTCAATAGTCTATTTTGGGAGCAATTAAGATGTCTGGAGCTAAAAGCACTATTGGCAGAAGCTTTGTTTAGCTAGAAATTATTGTAAAACTCACTGATTGAATCAAAATTCTTCTCAGAACGACTTAAGAACTTATTTAAACTTTATTCAGTCACAATAAAAACAAAAACCCAGTTACTCTCTACAGTCTTGTATCTCTTATTTATGTTAACCTAAACAACTTCACCTGGATTTTGTGGCAAATAAATTTTTTTTTAAATGAAACCCAGTGAATCAGTTTGACTAACATATAAACTATAAAAAACTACAACATAAACAGTATTCAGTAAAACCAATCAGAAGAACCCCATTCCCAATTGCCTTTAGGGGCGCTGTGACTCACCAAACACAACAGAAACGCAGAAGAAGACAGACCACATAGAAATATAGAAGTAGACTTCTGCACATAAACACATAAACCACTATATATAACTCTAGTTTTATAGGTCTATGGCCCCACTCCGCCTGCTTCTAGCTTCTGCAGCTCGACCGGAGCTTGTAGTCCCTGATTGTTGTGGTTATTAGGGGACGTTGTGGACCGCGGTGGTGGAGGAGGGGGGCCATTACGTCATCTTATTTTCCACGGATGATCGTCTTTGCACCAATATCGGCCCCGATCCGATATTTACTGATCGGATCAGGACATTACTATGTATTAACAATCAACATTCTCACCACCAGGCAGTTCGTACAAGTCCGATCGTGCTCTTCCTCCACTTAAGGTAGATGAAGGAGGCTGATCCAAAGACAAACAGTAGGTATTTTACTTGAGAGGCAGTCCTCCATCTGGGTATTTCCTGTGACCCACTTCATGTCCTCTCTGGGCCAATCACAGTGGAAGATTCTTGCCCCCCCAGCCACCCTCCCCTCTTGAAGGTAGACTCAAGACTCCAGCTTCAGGTCGAAGTCACTTCCTGTCTCCATGTTTACATAACAAAAGCTACTGTTCAAGCAACCCTATTGGACGAGGCTCCCACCTTCTTGGCCCTTCTCCTGCAGACTCATACTGACTGGGGGTGTTTCTTTTCTGTGTTCTCCCTCTAGTGCCTCCTGGACTGGGGGTGTCGCCGTCACTGGATGATTCCTTGGGGCCTCACTGAGTCTTGTGGAGGCACTGGGTGCCCAGGCGGCGCAGTCCAGGCCCACTGGTCCCGGTTGCCAGGAGTGTTCCTGTGGGCCTCCCCGAATCAAGTTCCAGTCACACCCGGTTAGAAAACTACACACAGTTACTTGTTGGAAGGGGTCTGGATTACTGTGGTAACAGTAAGTGTTATATGTCATGAACATTTATTGTGAATCAACAATAAAATCCTGTCCAAGACCTTGGTAACCAGGCGGAAAGAAGTTATGGAGCGGGTCACCCACGGTCATCAGACATACTGACTGGCAGGTCAATAGTAGACAATGTCTACCTAATTTGAAATGTTATGAAGGTTTATAAATCTATTGGCACAGATGCTGGTTGGATTTTGATAAACCAGAAGAAGACGTTTGACCATGTCAAATATGGCTACATGGAACATCAGGACAAAGTTGCAGTTCAGCGCTGGTTTTACGGCCAAGATTAAGATAATGTATCACAATATTGAAAGTGTACTGACATTCAATAGTAGCCTGTGCTCCATTAGGGGTGTGTAGAGGCATTTGCCAAGGCTGTGCGCTGTCTGCCATGATCTATGCACTTTCCCTGGTACCCCGGCTCCAAAAATTCCAGTGAGGAAGGTTTGGTTCACCTTGTCGTTTATCAACAGAGGTAGAGGATGTACTTATTGTATAAGAAAACAGAGCAATGTCAATCTTTTAACTGAAATAACAAATTATTTTAAAACAATCTCGAGAGCAACCGGAGAAAAAGTGAGGCCCTCAAAATTTTACCTGAAAAACTGACACAGAAGCACGGTGGGCTCAGGTAGCTCAGTGTATTACTCTGTGACAAAAGAAGAAAGGAAGAAATTGGGAAATGTTACAGGAAACATTGTAGGAAAATGAACAGAATGGAAATAGTTGCTGCCACAGAGGTTTTAGGGAGAGTGCTAATCAGGGCTTTAAGTGGGTCGGTATACATCGGTACTTTAAAATGTTACCCCTCAGTGTACCAGAACTTTTTTTTCTCGTATACAGCACGTACTTTTTTCACATGCTCTGAAGCAGGCGTCTTAAACAATGACGCTAATTTGTTTATTTTTACGGGTAAATGAGCTTCATGCTGAAAATACATGGGTGATGCGTTCAGGTGCATCACGTAACTCTGCACTCTGCCCTTCGTGGCTGAGTAACATCCTCAGGGGAAACTTTCCTGTCCTCAGAATCACAATCAGCAAATACTTTATGAACAGAAATAAAACCCTCAATGTTTGTGTATTTCTGCTGTAATTCACTCTCTCCCTCCCTCTCTCTTCCTGTCCCTCTCTCTCTCCCTTTCTCTCTTCCCCCCCGTCCATCACTCCACCACGGAAGCCGTGTTTAAAACACCCTTTTGATTTGAAAAAATAAAAAACCCGTATTTCCACAGTGAAATTCATGTGCTTATAGACAAGTGTGGCCTATAGTGTAGATGTACAAATATATTTTTTCTTTTTAAATATGGTGGGTGCAGCTTATGTTCATTTAAAAAAAAAAAAAAGAAGTTTACACTGTACTGTCTGTGGCCCATATTGACACGATCATTGACAACATCAACATTTTTCACAATTACACACTTAAATCAAACAATACATACTGTATGTTATTGTTCAGGCAAAACATTTCCTAAAAATGCTAATCAAATAGTATTCAGCAAACTCCACCACATTCCTGTCCTGTCCATTCCTACATCACCCCAGGTTCTGCCATGTCAATTTTCAAATGGATTCACTGCAGCTTTTTTCCCCACAACCACACACTAAAATCACACCTAATTCAAATATTGCTTAACGGCAGATTTTTAAAAATTCCCTAAAACAAAATATCTAATTGTTTTCAGGAAACTGCACCACATTCCTGTTCTACATGACCCCAGGTTCCTCTGTGAAAGAAGCTGCAGTGAATCCATTTGAAAACTGACACAATCACACGCTTAAATTACACCCAATATTATAAAAGATTTCCCACAGGGACAATAAATGTATATCTGAAATTTTCACGATGGTGTGTAGTGACATCCACTCATCTCTCTCTCACTCTCGTTATTTCCTTAGATTTTTTTGAGGGAATTTTTAAAATCTGCCAATATTTAAATACATGTAAGATTACCTATAAGGTACTGAAATGTTTTTTTTTGTTGTTGTTCTTGTTTTAAATCTCAAAGTACTATATTAAGGCAGTCGGTGGATCCACCCTCTGTACAAGGTGCCCTTATTGCACCCTGAGCACCTGCTGCCCAGAATGTCTGTGGTGCTGCTGAATAGCATGTTTTAGTCCATATTTGTCTGACAGACTGACAGCAGGTCACTAAGGGGAGGACCAGAACTTAGTTTTTTCCACTTAAAGCACTGGTGCTAATCATCAACAACCTTGTGGCTTCCCTTCTTTGGCATCGCCTTGCTTGTGTGGGCTCCCGGAGGACTTCTGGCCCAACTGCAAACAAATTCGATCAACTTTTTCTGAGATGGATTGCTTTGGTACCACAGGGCATTTTGTTTTGACCCAGAGAGCCGGAGGACAGGGACATCCACCTGCAGCAGAACAGCCAATCTCAGAGGGTTCTGGAAGGTCCTCCAGAACTGCTTTGGACAAATGTGGTGCAGGGAACCTGGGGCTGTATGCTGCCCGGTTTTTAAGAGATCTTAAACTTTTAAATGGAAATGGGTTTACTTCTTTCCCTCTTACTGTGGTATTTTAACTTAGACCCAGTTTACAAAAGCCAATGTTTGTAATAAAGATGACTCCCCACACTGGTTATTAAAGGAAGCCCTTATTGTGGAGCGAGGCAGGATGTCTTCAGGGGGGCTGATGACAGCGCTGCGCTGGACAAAGACAGTGACGCTGAAATACCTGGTGGATGCTGTGGGATGCCAGGAGACTGAGCTGGGTCTCTGGGACTCTCTGGTCCACCAAAGTCCTAACGAAGGTCCTGAAGCTCTGGAAACAGAGAGGAGCCTCTGAGGACGGTACTGCAGAGGGACCGCTGAGCCAGAACACAGAAATCCTTTTAAGTCTGAACTTTGGAGAAGTGAGTGGACCTCTGCTGAGAGCACCCAACACTGAGAAACTGAGCCTCCACAAAAGCACCTTTTACTTTTGAACATTGTGAAGTTCTTAAAAAGACTGTGCAACAGACACTCCATGGTATGTTCAACTAGAGTAACAGGGACAGAGATGAAACCACAGTGGAGGTCATCTTCAAACCTCTTAACAAAGTTAACTGCCAACCTCCAGTGGAGGATTTCACAAGGTGGGACTGTCTCAAACGCTTGTGTCTTTACTGTGGAGCACCTGATACTGTTTTTCATGTTTTTACTGAGTGGAACAGACCTACCAGCCCCTTCACTCTTCTACCCTCAAGGTGGAGTTTCTACTAAAAATGTCCTATCTCTGGTGCTGGGTACAAATGTCCAAATCCAATCAAATGGCAGCAACTCAACTTGCTGTCAGGTGAAGCTAAGTGAGCCATTCAGGTCAGCAGATGGTGAAAACACTTCTCTAGTGTTTCTGCACAGCATCATGTCGACTGGAGTTCATGTTTTACACGGCCACCTTGAAGCTTTTAACAGAAATTGTGCAACGAAGACATGAAATATTTCCTTAAAATTGATGAACTGCGCTTTGCACGACTTTACAGCCTGATTTTACTGATGTTCTAAACTCTCATGAGCAGTGAAGACTGCACTGAAAACTTTAGCACATTTTTTTGAATCTGTGAAAATGTGAAAAAAGGATTTATTTGTAAATAAAATAAAGTGGTTGTGTAAAACAATCTCTCTCTCTCTCTCTCTCTCTCTCTCTCTCTCTCTCTCTCTCTCTCTCTCTCTCTCTCTCTCTCTCTCTCTCTCTCTCTCTCTCTCTCTCTCTCTCTCTCTCTCTCTCTCTCTCTCTCTCTCTCCTCTCAATTCCTGCAGGATCTCTGACAGAGGAACAAGAAGTTTTTGATCTGTGCCTCACAACCGTGATTTAATATTGCTCTATATCTCTGTACTAGTTTTCTCTGTTTTACCGTTTCCTGAAACAAACTACAACAGCAGAAAACCTCCACCCTAGTCTGGTTCTGCAGAAAACCTCCACCTCTTGAGTCTGGTTCTGAAGAAAACATCCACCCCTGAGTCTGATTCTGCAGAAAGCCTCCACCTCTGAGTCTGGTTTTGCAGAACACCTCCACCTCTTGAGTCTGGTTTTGCACAAAATGTCCACCTCTAGGTCTGGTTCTGCAGGAAACCACCACTTCAGTCTGGTTCTGCATAAAACCTCCACCCAAGTCTGGTTCTGTAGAAAACGTTCACCTCTGAGTCTGGTTCTGCAGAAAAACTCCACCCCTTGAGTCTGGTTCTGCAGATAACCTCCACCTCAGTCTGGTTCTGTAGTTTCTGTCCTGGTAAAAGGATTGTTCCCCTCCTGTGGGATTGTTTGGGTTTCTCTGTGAGAGCACGCTGGGAAGGCTCTGTTGTCACTGGCACTATATAAATAAAGGAGATTAAGGAGAACAGCTGCTTCAGAGAGCGAATGAAAGCCGAGTGCAGGAGAAAGCAGACCTGTTTCACTTCTGTCACAACATTTATCATCTGACTCACTAATGCAAACTTTCCCAAAAGTGGCTGCGAGCAGGACCATCCTCGTCATCACTCCTGTAGTTCACCACTCAGTCTAGTGTTTGGCTTCAGCTCAGAATCGCTGCGACTTGCTGGGCCCGATGCACAAATCATTTCTTAGCCTGAAGGTTCTTTATTTCAGAAATTCACCCAATGTAATGAATCTATTCAGTAACAGTACTAACAGTAAATACAATCAGGTAAGGACGGCAGGTATTTGAACATGATTTAATATTTCATTTCTAATTCTTTCATGATGACAGAGTACAGTGATTAAATTTAGTTATCGGCATGAGGGTGTGTTATTTGGAATAAAATGTTAAGCTGGTGTCTCAGTTGTGGTCGACCTGATTGGTCAAAGCATTATCTAACTCATGGACTCAGTCCAGGACAAAGTGACACACTTCTTGTCCTCATTATTGCACTCACACAAACACACAATTGGATTTGGAGGAAACAAATGTTTGGCCAAAATGTGGGAAGATACATTTCAGTAAATGTATATCAAAGTTATTTTCTCATTGTCATTTAAAAGACACTATTACTAAAAAAAATCATGAAAGACATGAAGAAAGACAGTAAAAAGACAGTATTTCCATTGAGCACAGCAGTCCCCCGGACAGACTCCTCCACAGACATTAGTTCACTTTCATGAGCTCAACATGAAAACCCCAAAGCACTTTACATATACAAGGACATTTTCCCTTGGTGAAGACTGATCATGAGGGGGTTCCACATGACAGGACCCTAATGGCTGGAAGCTCTGCTTGACCGATAGAACTTAGAGCTTTCCAAGCTAGGTCATCATCTGAGATGTGGTTTAACGTCAGATTAACTACTTCCAGACTAGAGTCTCAGACTAAGGTGATCGAGCACTACTCAGTGACGGTGCTCTGAAAACCTGCGCTGGAATATTCCTTTGTCAGTTTTAGCAGTGTGTATATGGAACTGGAGTTTAACCTGCTCTAGAAGGGAGAATATTCATGACCATTAAGTGTTTCAATGATTTTTCATTTGACTGATTGATTAATTAATTAGTAATTAATTAATTACTAGTTAAACGTAGAACAGAATTTGGGAAAAGTTTATAGGGAAACAGATAATACTTTATTATCATAATAAAGAATTTTGCTAAAACGACAGTAAAAAAAACAATTGTCCCCCATACATTGTGATGTCTGGACTTTTTTCTTAATTAAAGAAAATGTACAAAACTATCTGAATAAATAGGTGTTCTAATTTGTTCTGGAGTCATAGAGTGTTCAGGATGGGGCAGCATGTATGCAAACAGGAGAGAAACTGAAACTAAGTATTGATCTCATTGAACTGGTATCATCCAATATGGATACCAATGTAGGTATCGATATTGGATCAATCTGCCCACCACGACTTTACAAGTTAAAAACTAAAATGAAAAAACAGGGTGAAACCCACCCATCCGCCCATCCCCTGCCCTTGTACAGGCAGATCAAAGATAAGTAAATAAAAATAATAATAAATTATGAATAAATAAAACAGCCTTAATAAAAAGAAAGGTCTTGAGCCTGCTTTTAAGAACAAAAGCATTCCCTGCAGCCCTCAGGTTTTCAGACAGGCTGCTCCGGTAACTTGGTGCCAGAAAGCAGCATCACTTGAGCTTCTTGAATTAATGGTGGGAACAGAAGTATGCAAGCAGAATCAATGACATGTTGTAAGTCAGTACTGTTTGAGTCATTGCTGCATGGGCTGAGTAACTTCATTCTGACTGGACGTGGAGTGGAGATGGAAAGGGTTCTAAAATCATGTCTCCTATTGATTCAGATACCTCCATTCCCAAGTGCTTCTTGTGAGAAGCCACAAATTTAATTTGGTCTGACTCCTGTGACCCTGCCCTGAATTCAGAAGGGGTACTTTGTAAATTACTTTAAAAGTGTCATTGCTTTCACTGTAAGTTTATTTTAACTGAATTCTTCATCCAAATTTAGAAATTTGATGAATATTATAAAAATATTGGTATCAGATTGTAACGACGATACCAGCACGATATTTAATTGGTATCGGGTCGATACCAAATCTTGCAGTATCGCACACCGCTAGTTGAAATTCAGCTAAAACGTAGTGACTTTTGTTTTTCACCCAAAATGAAAGGGAACATATTCCATTTAAAAAAAAACCTGTATCACCCAGCTTTGTTCCAAAGTGCCCACATTTCATCTGTATAATCTCTTTAAAAATAGGCTTTTAGTCAGCAGCCTCCCTCTCTGGGGAAAGGCGACTATTCAGCAGGGGGGTTGGCTTGAAACCCAGGAATAGTTTTCACAGTCTGACTTTTCATCTGGTTTCCCACCGCACACTTTTATCTCCATGATTCACATGGAGATACATAATCGGAGCGAGGGAGGACGACGAGACCTCAGTGAAAATACAGCTGGAGGATGACACATGCAGGCCTGTGGGAGAGCACACACACTCCAGCGGCATGACAATGATTTTAAAGTCTTTCTGGTTGTTTCTTCTTTCTTTAGAATGCAGAGTGGCCTGAGAGCATCAGAAATCCTCTTTTTCAAAAAAAAATATTACAAATTTCCACTTTGTCTTGTAATTTGTCACTTTTTTTAATCCAGTGCAACCTAAAGAAGAAGTTAGAAGAATATAATAAAATAGAATAGAAATACGTTACATGCTGAGGGACCAAGCCATGAAGCAATGAGCAAAACAGGTTTTTTGGAAAAAGGGTTTTTTATTTACCCCAAAAATACAAGAAGCTACAAACTTAACTTCTCTGACAATAAAAGGACAACCAAACAAACTCAAAATAACTAACAAACTGAGGTGTTAACACAACAAACTGGGGGGAAACACAAAGAACACTACACAAATCTAATGATGGGGAAACTACCCAAACTCAAAAACCCCCTCTGCCATGGCCAGAGATGGTTTTCTGATTGCTTGGGCGCCAGCATAAGAGTCTCTGGGTGAATCCTCATACTCACCCCTACTTCCTTTCCTATCCACTTCTCCTTAACCCCAGAAGTCTTTCAGAGGCAGCCATGATAAGGAGCGTTGGAATTCTCACTAATCTAAGGAAAGGGGGCTCAGTACTTCCTTTAGAACCTTCTTTAGCCTAGGAACCACTGATGCTTCCTTTAGAACCTCCTTTAGCCTAGGAACCACTGAAGCTTCCTTTAGAACCTCCTTTAGCCTCGAAAACACTGATGCTTCCTTTACCAAAGGAGACCAGATCATGCTGCCCCACAATTCCTTGCGGCGACAACATTTATACCTGGTTCACACGGCGGGATTTTAAAATTATGGGCAGATTTCCCAAACCTAAGAGACCACACACACACACACACACACACACACACACACACACACACACACACACACACACACACACACACACACACACACACACACACACACACACACACACACACACGGCGATGAATAATCCCAGGTTTAACAGTGTGTGGTGTGCAGCCACTCGGCAGCATCAACACACCACACATGAACTGATTTCACTCGTGAACGTCCCCACATCAGACGGGAAATCCAGAGTCATTCCAGAGTCAACAAACATGGCGGATGAAGAGGATGCATTGGCGATCGCTTGTGGTGTTTTTATCAGAAAAAACACCTTTTGAAAAGAAGAGGCGTTGGTCAAAGGAGTGGAGACAACAGGAGCATGTTTCCTCGCCACTACGTCACCTGGCTTTCTGATTGGCTACGCGTCACCCCCCGGGGGACACCACACACCATGAGAACTCGGCCAAAACAATCCAACATGTTGAATATCCCTGATTTGAGATCGGAGTGGTCCCGACATCCTTCTGAGCAGACGAGAGCAGTCTTAACACACTGCAGGATTATCAGATGAGATTATCTTTTGATGATCTTAGCGTCCTTAAGATTGTTGGAAGGAAGAATCAGGGCCAAAACCGGCCTCATTATCCTGCCGTGTGAACCGGGCATTAAAGGGACCCGCTCCTCGGAGCGTTCAGGGAAACTCAGGATGACTGAAAAAGGAGCAGATCATGTAAGTTACCAAAAGCATAATCTGCCGAGAACAACTTGAAATCATCTAGAACCCAGATCCCAACGAGGAATGTTCTGGTTGTTGTAGAACCAACACAGTAAAGTCCAGTTTTAGTGCAGCCTCTTCTCACTCTGATTGGTTCTTTATTCACCTGGCAGCCGTTTCCCTTTAGTTCCTCTGTTCCTTTGATTTACATTCAAACCTGAGATATTTGACTTTATATCAGAGGTTAGAACCTCAGGGGAACGTGAGAGGAACCACCTTTATACTACTTTTATCACATTTGGAGTTTTTTCACCACGACAGACGTCACTAACCTTCACCGTCGTCAGATTATTATTACGCCACCTAGTGTAAGTGTTGCCTGACTGCCACACCACCGTGATCACCTTTACTAACTCCTTTAGGAAGCCTCCTAACACCTTTCCTTAACTCCTTTAGGAAGCCTCCTAACACCTTTCCTTAACTCCTTTAGGAAGCCTCCTAACACCTTTCACTAACTCCTTCAGGAAGTCTCCTAACACCTTTCCTTAACTCCTTTAGGAAGCCTCCTAACACCTTTCCTTAACTCCTTTAGGAAGCCTCCTAACACCTTTCACTAACTCCTTCAGGAAGTCTCCTAACACCTTTACTAACTCCTTCAGGAAGCCTCCTAACACCTTTCCTTAACTCCTTTAGGAAGCCTCCTAACACCTTTACTAACTTCTTTAGGAAGCCTCCTAACACCTTTCACTAACTCCTTCAGGAAGCCTCCTAACACCTTTCACTAACTTCTTTAGGAAGCCTCCTAACACCTTTCACTAACTTCTTTAGGAAGCCTCCTAACACCTTTCACTAACTCCTTCAGGAAGCCTCCTAACACCTTTCACTAACTCCTTTAGGAAGCCTCCTAACTCCTTTAGGAAGCCTCCTAACACCTTTCACTAACTCCTTCAGGAAGCCTCCTAACACCTTTCACTAACTCCTTTAGGAAGCCTCCTAACACCTTTCACTAACTCCTTCAGGAAGTCTCCTAACACCTTTACTAACTCCTTCAGGAAGCCTCCTAACACCTTTACTAACTCCTTCAGGAAGCCTCCTAACACCTTTACTAACTCCTTTAGGAAGCCTCCTAACACCTTTACTAACTTCTTTAGGAAGCCTCCTAACACCTTTCACTAACTCCTTCAGGAAGCCTCCTAACACCTTTCACTAACTCCTTTAGGAAGCCTCCTAACACCTTTCATTAACCTCTGCTCACGCTGTCAGCCGCTCTGCTCACACTGTCAGCTCAGAGTGTGACCCTCATCCCAGCCATACAACAATTCCGACCATCAGCCATAGCACCACCTGCTGGAAACAGGAAGTGCGGTGTACATGCTCAGATCTGGTTCTAACTTCACACGTTGCTTGAGAGTCCACTTCTGATCACAGTCAAAAGACAGTCACAACCATCGTACATGATGCACTCACATTAGCATACACACGCTAGCATTAGCACATTAACTCATTAGCATCAGGGTTGCCAGATGTGACTCACCATTTCCAGCCCAAACAAGGTAAAACCCACACACCTCAATAAAAACCAACCCAAATCTCAGCTTGTGTAGAAATCATGTTAAAACCGTAAAAGTATTATGTGTAATAAAGAACACGCCATAAACACACAAAAGCAGGAAGTAATTAAAGTTAAAAGTTAAGAGAATTTGGGATACCCGCCACACTCATCAACCCGTGTATATCCATTTTCAAGTGGTTGATAAATACAAGCTGAGGAGAATGAGGAAGAAAAAAAAAAGAGCACAGCTTTTATTCTGACGAAGCCCCTTCCTCCGGCGCTTATCGTCGTGACGTCAGTCACATGTCAATGATGAAGCAGTCGCATGTAGAAAAATATCAGAATTGGTACCACATACAATTCATACTTCAGTACATATCAATAACCTCTATAAAAACACTAGATATAATTTTAATTGCTCTAGAACACACGTGTCGAACTCCAGGCCTCGAGGGCCGCAGCCCTGCACGTTTTGCATGTCTCCCAGCTTCAACACAGCTGATTGCAATGAGCAGCTCGTTATCTGGCTTTGTGCTGAATGTGGTGATGAACCATCAGGACATTCAGGGGAGGGAGACATTGAAAACGTGCAGGGCTGTGGCCCACGAGGATCTGAGTTTGACACCCCTGCTCTAGAATGTATTTATGCCTTCGTTCACTCAGGCTGAGGAAACAGATGCCGAGGTGAAAGAAAAGGAAGATATACACTCATCCTTATTTCAAAACGTGGTTTCATCAGAGCAGGGAAGGTTGCCTCTCATGTTATCAGATTAAATGAATTCCTCAGTAGTGAGCTCTGTGTGTGGAAGGTGTGTCAGTTCACAGCGACCACACAATCCAGAGATTTCCCCTGACTCCTCATAGACCATAGGCCAAAAAACGACTTGGTATGACAGCCATGATAAATCAAGTAACTTTAACAAACAATACTCTGATTGAGAAACACGTGTTTTGCTTACTTTTAATCTCTGAGTCTTATTGGGTTAACCTTCTGATAAATTAAAGTTGAAATTATTGACATTGTATGACTGGTGATTTGTGAAAAAACCAAGAGTGACCTTTCTAACCTTTTTTCAAAGGTAAGTTTTAGTTTCTGGCAGTTCTTTAATGTTACTGTTTGTTTGTGACGGTATTGAGAAGCCCATGTTGGAGACATTCTGGTGGGACAGACATACTGTGGACATCTGACTAGTGGCTAGTATATAGGCACAAAGCTCTAATTATCTCCTTTCTAGTAGTTTAAAATGTTCTATAATGGTATTTAAAAAGGAATCATACACTATCTGTTAAGGTCGGTTTCAATTATATTTTACTGAGAGTTACACATTGAAAACTATAAATAAGAAGGCCACTTGATATAGGTGAAATACACTTTAGTCACTTTCTATCCGGCATGTCTCTACTTCTATCATTATTACTCACCAACAGCAGTAATGTCACATGTCAATAGGCCACTGGTGATTTAATTTCCCATAATATTAGTAAAGATGTTGTCGATGATTGTGGCACTATGAGACATTATTTTACTTGGTTTCATAATTGTTGGATAAAGAGACAAAGTGTGCATTATGTTTGTATATGGGAGCGTTTTCTTTGCTCTGTCTCTTCTCATGTGGAATTGTTGTTTTATTCTCTGTAGAAGTGTCTTCAGATGACTGTGCTCTGTTTGGTGCGATACAAATAAAATCTTATTGAAATGCATTATTGTTCTCATGGATAAAAGGGCTCCTGCAACTATGAACAGGATTAAGCTGGTTTGTTTGGAAATAGCTGGATGTTTATTTGTTTAAATCAACCAAAAATCACATTTGAATCAAATAGCAATTGCTTCAATCACTGTCCAAGTGCACCATGGCAACATCTCAGATCAGAAACTTAACACTATAAACAAGTTTCATGAAATCTAATGAGAGACAGTTCAGAAACCTGAAACCCCCTAGTGTTATAATGGTGAATCACTTTGTGGTGCATACTACTTCAACACAGCACTTCAAAAGTTCCATGATGGCATCAAGACAATGAGATATTATTGTGTCCAAGGTTGGCACTATGGAGGCACTATGGAGGCTAATATGGACATCTGGATAGGTGGGGAGACCAAAAAAGCCCAAAGCCCTCCTGCTGTGATTGTGGTTTTGGGCAAAGCCAAAGCTGAAGATGAGACAGACTCCAAGACTTCCATTGGGCGTTTATAAGAAAAGGTAACAACCATGGAGTTGTGAAAGCATTGGTTTGAGACGAGCTGGCTGACATCGGGCTGCACCTTCTATTCTTATCTGATAATTGCTGTTGTCACGGTTGCATGGCGTCTTCACCTATTTCAGAATGTTCGGCCCTCTTAAAATCATGCCAGAGGTATGCTTGTGGCTTTGTGTAAGAATGTGGCTCTGAGGTAAGCTGAGTTGGGATTGGTCGGTCACGGTATTGTTGCAGATGAGGGAAGCGTGGGAACAAGCTCAAAATGGTAAGAGTACAAGATGAACTCTATACAGGTGGAGACTGTGTGACTCTTCGCCCGAGGCAGCTCCGCCCGGCCAGGCCTGTGGGCGTTCCCCACCACATCAATACTAAGAATGCTTTTCTAATTCTGGACTTCTGCGGATCTGAGCCTGAATGAACTACAGTAACATAAAAAGAACTAATTAAAGAATTCAAAGGAAAGCTTATTCATCTATCACAAACTCAGTAATATAAACACACTTGAATCAGACATGTCTGCACACACATTCTCACTGTTCACTGTGGTATGAAGCGCATGTGACCATTTTTAACAGTGCATACCACACCTATTTATTTTTAACAGCCAGTAAAAGGTGCACAATACAAGTGTAGTCACTTTCTGCCACTGACTTTGTAGAACTTTAATACTAGATAAGATTAGATTACATTATAAAAAACCTTCAGTCAAATAAAAATTTCACAAAGGAACAATCTTAGTGATTTACATTGTTACGCTAATGGAAGCTGGTGAATCCTTTTCATAAAGATTAAAAATATATAGGATAAGCACACTTAGGTTTCATGGGAATTCACTGTGTTTTCAGATGTTACAATAGGCCACTAAAAATATTCTTAGGCAGGTTTTCTTTTGTTATGTACTTCAGTGCAAATATTCAGATGAAATGATAAGAAATGACTCAGAAGACCATGGGGACTGGGTAAACTAGGGATCATGGGGCATGAGTAAACTAGGGACCATGGGGCCTGGGTAAACTAGGGATCATGGGGACCATGGGGACTTGGTAAACTAGGGACCATGGGGCCTAGGTAAACTAGGGATCATGGGGACCATGGGGACTGGGTAAACTAGGGACCATGGGGACCATGGGGACTGGGTAAACTGGGGACCATGGGGCCTGAGTAAACTAGGGACCATGGGGCATGGGTAAACTAGGGACCATGGGGCCTGGGTAAACTAGGTATCATGGGGACCATGGGGACTGGGTAAACTAGGGACCATGGGGACCATGGGGACTGGGTAAACTAGGGACCATGGGGACTTGGTAAACTAGGGACCATGGGGCCAGGGTAAACTAGGGATCATGGGGACCATGGGGACCATGGGGCCTGGGTAAACTAGGGACCATGGGGACCATGGGGACTGGGTAAACTAGGGAACTGCTTGGTGAGAAGCGGAGGGAAGCCTTGCTGGGGAGATGTGCTTCCTCTCCTCCGGCGACAGCAGGCTCGTCTGCGGGGCTCCTGGAGGATTCGACAGCCCCACCCACACTCCTTTGGCTTGAACCTGCAACCCTACTATTGAAAGACCACTTATTCTACCTCCTGAAGCTCAGCCAACACAATGTCATTATGAGTGTTGTATTAAAGCATTACCTAAGTCAATGTGGTATTTTACATCTTCCACTGGCATCTCAGGAATCTGGGACAGTTTCTAGAGCACATCTCACTTACTATAGATGTCAGTCTATTATAGCTTTATTTTCATTGCGTCAGGAAGGCCTTAACAATTCTGTAATACCATGAAAGATAACCGTGGTATGCAGAGTGGTATGTGTCAGAATGGCCTCCACAGGAAGGCCAGGAGCTGTGCTTTCCCAGCAGAACATTGCTCAGAGGTCATTCAGAGTTCAGCAGTTTGCTGTCTGTCAGTGTCAATTTTTGTTTTTTATGGGTGAAAACGTCACAGATGGTTCAAGTTTCTTGAGCAATTCACTCTTTTCTCAACTTCCGCTTTGACAGAGCCAGGGAATCTCCCCCTGATTACCCCAGTTCCTATTTTTCTCTCTCTCTGCCTTCGCCTTGGTCCTCCCTGTCCTCTCCCACATTTCAGATTTGTTCCTCTTTTAGTACCCCTCCCCCCTTGTTACCCTCTTTGTTTGAACTGGCGAAGCTTCTCGATGTCTCCTGCCAGCCGTGACTCATTCCACCGGCATGTCGAGAAAGGAAGGCGGGGGAGGAAAGGTTTCCCTTTGTACCACTCATTCCCATGACGTTCCTCTTTTCCTCAGTTCTGCTTGTTATCTTTTTGTTTTTTCCTCTAAGTAAAGAAGGAAACAATAACTGAAAGATTTCTTAGTGCCTATTCACATGACAACTTCAAGTTAAAAAATAAAAGTTCTGGAGCGCAATGTCTTCAATGTTTTTATGCACCAATCTCCATGTCTGTGAACATTTTTCTCAAATGCACAGGACTGCACACATGCACTAATGTCGCAGTCAGTAGATTTTCTGCTTATGTGTGAGTGGATGGACAATAACAAAAGAGTATTTGGGATGTTTGAGCTGTTTACTCTTGAATTTAACAGTGCTTCTCAAACAAACTATACATTTACTAGCATTTACTACATCATCATCTGCATACGTGGATGCACAGTTTGGACATACACCATAGTGAGTGGGACTATGTGATGAGTTTTCATATTGAAATACTAAAACAATAATCGCACTATGCTGGGCACATATTTTCCAAGTATTGTATCTAATTGTATAAAGAAAGTAAAAAGGTTATAGGAATACATTTGTAATATACAATAAAATGTCTTATACAAGTCTTGATCTTAGTCTTTCCTCCCAAAATAAAGTCTCTAGGTATAAGCCTCTGAGTATTTGTGTGTGGGTGTGTTTGTGTTTTTTCCTGATAAGTTGTTTTAGATGAAGTGTTTGGAGTCACTACTTGTATTTAAATTTGGTTAAATTCCATTAGACCAGACTTTATTAATCCAACATAGGGAAATTCAGTCATCACAGCAGCTCGGCAAGACACTGAACGCCAAACTGCTCCCAGCGGACTGGGGCGCCTTGCATGGCCGCAGCCTGCAATAGTGTGTGAATGTGTGTGTGAATGGGTGAATGTGATTAATGGTGTAAAGCGCTTTGGGCTGCTCACGCAGTTGAAAGGTGTTACATAAGTGAAGTCCATTTACCATTTTACCAAGCCCACTGACAAGAACAGCGACAGGTCACACTGACTGATGGCAGCACTGCCAGGCTCCACAGGAGCTCATGCAGACACATTCACACAAAAGTCACATCAACCTTAAAGCTCGTCATTCTCACTTACGTCACAGCCAAGAATTTACATTTTACTTTCTCCTTCCTTCTAACTGACTTTTTTTTTTTTTTTTTTAAAGAAATTGAAAATAACTTTTACACTTGACTCATTTGATGGTCACTTTGCAGAAAAATATTGCTTCTTCTAGAACATTCCTTTTTCTTTGCTGCATTTAATGATGACTGACAGATTCTCATTCATCACAATAACAGTGTGCACAGTTGATGTACTACATATTTTGATGTCATTTTAAGTTGATTTTATTTTTTTTAAGTGCAAATTATGTATAACAAAGTGCATATATTAGTAGTGTTGAGGTTATTTCAGCACAGCTACTGTTTTGTATCAGACATGTCATGACCCTGAACTTGTCAGCAGTAAAAACGGATGTTTATTGAACAGTATCTGTCAATATACCAACGCAAACTAAATTAATCATACTTTATTAATCCCCTTGGAGAAATTCGTTTTCCACACTGACCAATCCTATTTGTAGAGTGCAGAGGTGCGGCCACAGTACAGTGCTACAGGGAGCTGTAATAAATTACTTTAAAGTTGTGATGATTTAACTTTAAATCCCCTCTCCAGTTATAACCCCCATCTCGGTTAAAAAAAACAAGTTGGTTGTTTATTGCTTTATACCACATTTGTGTTGTACTTGGTCAGTGAATTTTTGTATTTTAGATTTTAGGAGGAGTGGATTTGTGTGATTTCTATAACCACTTAAATTATCCTTATTGTTCTTTTTAGTAGAATTGATACTGGCTGTAGTGAAAATGTATATGTGTTGCCCTAAACCTCTGCACAGTAATATAATCTGGCAACGTCAGTGAACAGCATAAACTGTGGAGTGATTTGTGGTTCACAATGTGTTTTGCTTTCTTCAGTACTGAAATGATTTTTGATATTTTGATTTGAATGTGTTTTATGTGAGATTTCCAGTTTATTTCATCATCACTTATAACACCAACAAATCTATCTATCTATCTATCTATCTATCTATCTGTCTATCTGTCTATCTGTCTATCTGTCTATCTATCTGTCTATCTGTCTATCTGTCTATCTGTCTATCTGTCTATCTGTCTATCTATCTATCTATCTATCTGTCTATCTGTCTATCTGTCTATCTGTCTATCTGTCTATCTGTCTATCTATCTATCTATCTGTCTATCTGTCTATCTGTCTATCTGTCTATCTATCTATCTATCTATCTATCTATCTATCTGTCTATCTATCTTGTACTGTAATTGGTCATAGGTCAGAACAATTACATGATACGTTAACTCCAGTTTAAAAAAACAAACTATTCATTTTATTTTAAATGTACTTGTCTATTATATAAAACTGTCCAGTGTGTTTGAAGACGTTAGTCAGAATAAGGCTGCTATATGTGTGGTTACAGACTTGGAGGTAAGTCTATGTCTGTCTAATGTCGATTTCATGAGAAAATGGACGAGTGCAAATGAAAAGCATCTCCTGAAGTTGTATGTTTTATCTGTGTCTTCATTAAAAAAAAGTTCCAAAACAAACAAAAAAACTCCTTTGGAGAAGAAAACCTAAAAAAATCCTTTCTCTAGCATTTCTTGTTCTGAAATGTTGCTGCTTGTTGAAGCTGAGGGTCAAAAAGTGGATTTATAGTATTTTTCCACAGTAGTCATGAAGCTCAGACTTGTTCAGGCAGCTGTAGTCTCCAAACACATTTTTCATTATGCAATAATTTAGAGGTTTTAACAATACCTACTTTATTTAAGAGTCAGAATTACATCAATTAAATGTTATTCATCCCTTTCTATAGCATACCTCAGTGGCCATTCAGGTGATACATTTTTGTCAACAAATCTTTACTATTCAATTTATGAAAATGCAGATTACAACAATAAACTGTGCAGCCAGTAAATTGATTTTAGTAAAATAGACATTTGTGTTATTTTCTCTCACAGACTCCCTCCATGGTTCAATCTAATCACACATACTGTATAATTCTGTGTTGCAGTTTAACAAGGAAGCAGGATCCTATGGCGCTCAAAGTCTTGATGATTTGTTGGAAAATGAAGCTTCTGAATCCAGCATCAGGATATAAACACAGTCCTTCGTGGTATGGCAGCTGGTCCTCCATTGTCACAAATAGTTCATATTGTTTGGAAGAGTAGATATGAAAACATCATTCATTAAAAAACAACTAAATATCTTGGGAGCCACCAGACACACCAGTTTAATACCCCCCCACAGTGCAAACAAACCTCCGAGACGTTATTGTGACATTTATTTGCTTTTCATCATGGAAAGATGGCAGAGTCCTGGAGGAGCTGGAAGTCCAGGACTTCCAGACTCGTGACTCACCTGCCCGTCCTCTGCAGTCCAAACTATTGTGCATTGCTACTGAAAGCCATTATGTGAGGTCCAGCTTCTAGCTTCATCAAATTCAGCCAAGAAATACAAAACATGTCAGAGGTTGTTGTGGCTGTGTTTTTACAGACCACCCTCTTAACAAATCTGTGCATTCACATGTCGATGTTTTGAAGCCAATCCACAATTTACACACAAACAAAAAAAACCTCCACATTGAAAAGCCCAAAATCATCTCCACAAACAGGAGGACTACAAAAAAGATGTGAGAATTTGCCCATAAAAACATTTAAAGCTGCTCCACGGAAACGTTCCCATGCATCTACATTATTTAATATACTGATCAATACAGCATTGTTGATCCACTCCATCTTATTGACTGAGAGAAACTGGACCTGCTTATTTGCTTTACTTGTTGCCTGTTGCTGTGTCTGTGAATGACACCTGTTGATGGTTGCCTGGTAACAAAGCACATCAACTTGAGTAGGCGTCCTCCACTGTGAGCTAATGCACACTATGGATTCATCATTGCATTGCAGTCTGCAGTCTCTCATGTGACGTTAGCTGGAGGTGCAGCAGCGCCACACTTGGTGAGTCAGCACTCCGGCCTTCACACACCAGAAAAAAGAAAGTGACTCCACACAGAGAGAGTTTTCCTCCTCTCCAATGATCGTTATATCCTCTGGAAACTCTAGTGTCTGTCTTTCACTGTGTAATTCACTGTCATACTTCCTTTTTTTAATTTAGACAATAGACCTAATAGAAATATTGTTTTCACAGTGTGATAGATGTGTACAGTTAACGTAAGGACGCCACAGCAGCAGATGTTCTTACTCGAGTGTCTGACCACCATTTCAGTTTGTTTTAATTATAATACATTTTTTTCCAAATTTATTTCAAAAAGACTGTGGCAGGGAGGTGATTAAGCTCCTGATGTGAATCAGGTATGCTGCCTCACCTCTCTGCCCATAAAAGGAGGAGTCGCCAGACACTCGGGGTGGCAGGCGGGCGCACAGAGACACATGTAAGAACCTGAAGGAACCTGAAAGAACCGGAAAGAGGCTGTGGCTCTGTGTGTGTTTTCAGTTTTGGTTTGTTTTAATTTAATAAATTATGGAAAGCTGTATTCCTGACTCACTGTGGGTGACCCTAACGGTGGCATGCTCCACTGCTACAAAGACATATCAATAACTAATAATAATTGTTATATAACTGTACATAACTATAAATTACTGTCTGGAATTTATTACTTAGTTTGTGTTGTAATTTTATCAAATGAAAATGTTTCAGATAAACACATTAAAATAATAATAAAGAAATAGTCTTTAATAAGTGTATGTGGTTGTCTGTCTCTGTGTTTGTCCTGTGATGGACCAGAGACCTGTCCAGGTGTACCTTTTCTCTCCTGTCCTCATCTGTCCAGGTGAACCTGTGAGGACAGGTACAGGTGAGACCCTGTCCAGGAGTATCCTGTCCTGGGATTGACTCCAGTACATGGATGTACTCTTGACTGTGAATATACTGTATGGTTGTTGTTTTTTTAAGAAAGGGATTCAAAAATCTGCTCCATATCTTTATTTGCTTCCTGTGGGCTCTCCACCTGCAGAAAGGTTCTTAATGGTGCAGTGTGATCTGGGTGACGGTGCTCAGACTGACACCACCACCACCCGGAGAACAGATAAGAGGGAGAAGATGGATGGATGGCTGGATGGATGGATGTTTATTTGCCCTTGCAGGTAACCACAAATACCATCCATCCATCCATCCATCCATCCATCCATCCATCCATCCATTTCTCCTCCTGCAGGTGGTGAGCCCACGGGAAGCCCACAAATACCTTGAGTGACAAAGTTGTAGTCTATCAATACATTTTCTGTTCTTTATCTGTATCATACTTTGGATGTCAAGGTGACATTGGTCAAGGAGCAGATTGAAAGTTGACATCCTGGTAACTTTCTCACATTGACAGTTTATCCTGCTGGACTGCAACATCCCAAACAGGTTAAGAGAAAATAGCCAGATAATAATAATCTGCAGGAGTGATTCTCAACTGGTGGATCGGGTTGCGGACAGCTGGTCAAAAATGAATAACACTGTAGCATCTTGTGTTGGACTTGTCTTTTATTTTGAAAAAAGCAAGTTTGTTTTTACAAGCATGCGTCAGAGACCTGCAGTAGTGATGTCTCCAAGATAAACCTGTCAAGTTTTTCACTGTAGTCGTCATTTGACTGATGTTCTATTGTTTGTGTTGATGCTGCTGACCAAACGGTCTCATTACCTGGTACCTTACCAAATGACCTGGTTTGGTGAAAACCTTGAGCAGTTTTGATATTTATGTTGTTCACTTTTGTACATGCAGTTCTCAGTCCTCCTTGGTTTCTTATTTATGTGCTCTGGAAACATTGAACATAGACCTTAGTTGTTGTTATTGTTTAAATTTAACAAAACCCCAAATGGAATAACTGGTTGATAATGTGACAAGATTCTGAGCCGAAAATGTAAAAACTTCTTGTTATCGCATTATAGTGGCAGACAAAATAGTTTTTTTTCCCCTGACGAGGATGATAACTTTATTACATAGTACTTTTTGCCTGTCCCATAATGTAATAACAAAGAGTTTTTACTTTTTGTGCTCAGCATCTTGTTACATTATTGATCAGTGGGTTTCATTAAATAACATTCTGGGTCGTTGTTGCATATTAAGCTCTAACGGTCCTCCTCAGTTTATTAATTTGCTCTGAAAGGCATCTTGAACAGAAACATACCTAAAGAGGATGATGTGTGTTTTCAACATATCTTCTTGGAAAAATAAATATTGTTTGAAAACGACCCTGGGAAAATGTGGGTCCCAGGTGAGATCCATCCAAAACCTCTGGTCTGGAGACTGACTGATGACCTGCACACATGATGTTGATCAAAGAGGCGATAATCTGAACATGTCTTTGAGAATGAATTTAGGAAAGTCTTCTTGCTAATTTATATTCTGTTTAGGCTGAAAACATCTTTTGGATACCTAATACTTATTACATCACAAAAGTGTTTTAACTGGAGCAAGGTGACATTTTGCTCTCTAGGTCATCAAAAAAAAAAAAAAAACACAACTGTTGATTTCTTTCAGTCATGCTTTAAGGAACAGCTCAAGACTCAATGTTTTAGTCATCAGAATCACTCTATTGTCACTTTAAAAGACTTCTACTTGCACAGGTTAATGCCACTCTTTAGCTGATTAAAATCATTATTCAAATGTCCAATAAATATGAAAACAAGACATTTTCAGCACATGAATACCAACATTATTAAACTTGGCTATTTTTCCGTCCCTTCACTGGTGGAATCAATTTAAGAGTATTCATTATTTCCCTCTTTTTGTCTTGAATTAACTACATCATACGATCATCATCATGGTTGCCTCGACATTTCAGCTCCATCTTTACTTCAGAATGTTTCCCAGGGTGTGCAATGCCCCGACCTGCCACGTATGCTCTGCATTTCATATGCAACCTCCTTTTTGAGAGGACTTTAGTACACTCATCAATTATTTGCAAAATAAGGCTCTTTGGAAAGAATGAACCTTCAGAACTGAGAGTGAAATTTAGCTTTGTGTTGTGTGGCTTATGATCAGCGGCTGATTATGCTGAAGGACAACACACATGCAAAGTGTAAACAAATGGATAAAAAATAATAATGTCAACACTTCATTAAACAGACAGGAAACATTCACATCTTTTGATTTTTTTTATTAAATTATCATTCAATAAATACCAAATAATAGAATAAATAAGTAAATAACAACAAAGACAAGGGCAGGTAGTGTGGCTTACAGGAGTGACAGTTAAACCTGTAAATCATCCAGTTTGTTCTCAGGCCTGCAAGTGCAATTAAAGTCTGAGTGACACAACAAAGTTCAAGTTTTCTCAAGTTCAAGTTTCAGTTTATCTGTTTGCAGGTGTTTCGTTTTTTTCTTTCTTTCTTTCTTTCTTTCTTTCTTTCTTTCTGTCTTTCTTTTTTTTTCTTGTGGCTCTTTCAAGTGTCCTCTCCGAGTTGTCGGTTCCCCTTCGGTCTGGGAGGACTGCTGTCAGCGAGGAGCCGAGGAGCCCAGGAGCCGGGGCATGACGCGCTCTCGCCGGCTGAGCCATGCTGGGGCACCGCTGTACTCCAGCCCGGTTCGTGTTCGGTCCCAGGGTGCCGTGAGGTTTCCTCGGGCGGGTTGCAGTTAAACCAGCCCGCTGGGTATCTCAGTTGTCGCTACCCAGTCGGTGGTAGACCAGCAGAGCCACCATGTAGCTCTTCCCGGCGCTCTGCTCCAACGTGTGGCTGCTCTCCGGCTCCTGCACGGACGTGGGGCAGGTGGTGTCCGGGATCATGAGCTCGGTACCGTCCTCACAGCCTGTCTTTTGGGTCGACAGCAGTTCTGAGCTGGCGCTAAGATCTGCCAGCCGCAGAGCGCGCTCCTCCGCTGACTGCAGGGGGAAACCCTGGCACGCGCTCTCTGCGCTTCCCAGCTGCGTCTCGGCGCACGGATCCTCGTTGTAGATCTGCCACAGCACCACCAGGCACAGGATGATCAGCCAGCGCTTGGCCTGGTTCTTCTCCGGTGGCGGGAGGTGCATACGGACCTTGGCGGGGTACATAACTCGAGTGCAGCGCTTCTTGGGTCGGATGGGCACATAGGAGTGCACCGCGGTGGCCTGGGCGGGTATCCGCTCGAAGGTGAAGACCTCCGGCTCCGTGCTGCGCGTCGCCATCCTGGAGCAGGCGAATCTCTCCTGCTGAACAGTCAGAGTCATGCTGTTTGACCGCGAGTACATTTTCTTTGAAATCTTTTGTGTCTGGTTGAAAGTCTCCGAGGCGCTCTGGAAGGCAGATATTCTTACAACGCAGCACAACACTTATTTATACATCTTCCGTCTAGGTTGTGTTTTTAGAAACGCCCATGTGGAGCGCAGGCCACTCCCTGAAGCTGAGCAATCCTACCTTATTGCTCAAGTGCGGAAAAAGGCGAAAAAAAGCGCAGGTTTGATATCCGGATAAAGCTGCTCTGATCCTGAGAGGTGAGACTGCTCACAGCTGCTGGATCATCGACACAGACACAGAAAGGGGGGTTTGTGATCAAATATAACTGGATCTTATAAATACATATTTATCATACCAAAGCACAGCATAAAAAATATTATTTATAACCATGGAACTGTAGTTAATATGATATTGAATCATTAAACTGAGATCAGTGTCCATCAAACACTTTTTTGAGTGAAATGTAATAAAATGTCAGATTATTTTTGTGTTGTGTCACTCAGCAGTCACATGGTAATCACACGATCCTCTGGAATCTCCCTCATCCGTAAACTGCAGTGTGATTTCCAAAGTACAAAATCTAACTCAGGAATCACAGTGACTACATGACTGATTGATCAAAGTTATGCGTTTCTAAGCAAACAAAGAGACAGTTGTGTGTCTCTTTATACTTATTGCATAGTATTTGATGATCAAAATTGCAAGAAATTCTACTTTAATTTACTTATTGACTTACATGCAGATTTAATAACAGAAAGCGAGATTGAAACCCAGTCTGATTGTAAGACCTTCACTAAAATGAACAGAAACACCAGTTAAGTAAAAGTGAATTGTGTGATCCGTGTTCCACTTCAAACTTTACCTCATCTCCCAAACACCTAATCTGCAGACTGAACACGTTAACAGACTTCACTGAACAGTGAGGCCAAGCTCAGTAAAACAAAGCAATAGAACTTTATGTAAAGAGAGGGGTTAAAGTGTTTTTCTGTAAACTATGGGACAGAGTAGTAAAACTAAATAGTTGGGTTGGTCCTTCAGGTAAATCATGGTGCCAGTTCAGACCAAGCTACACACAAAGTTTAAATGTGGGGGAGCAGAAAAGAATGGCCTCTGGGTTACTCATCGCAGTACAAATGAACACCAACATCACATTTTCCATCTTTTGTGCGTGTAGAAAAACTGCAGACCCCCTCTTCAAGCCTGGTTTACTAAAATATGACAGGGAACCCAAATATATGGAGGCACAGTCACTCTTACTAACACAGAAAAACAGAAGCATCAATAAGTACAATGTGCAGTTTTCCCAGTCTCCTCTAAATTCTAGCAAGTGTCCTTCTCTGGTTTGAAATGTCACGCAGGTTTAATTTTGAAGTCCACAGAACAGGTGAAGCCTCACATCAGAACTGTAACCTAGGACAGGAGGCCGATCTACACCCTACTATATAGATTGCAGGTTTTAGACACCAATCCACTTTTTGTTAAGCCAACTTAAAAGCTGTGTGTAATCGAGGTTAACTCACAAACCTGGATGCTTTTACAATGTTTTGATTTGGTTACGGTCTTTAATGCAGCCAAATTACTTATTATTTGATGATGTATTATAATATCAAAATGTCTATAAGTGCAATTTAATTGCTGTGTATCTATTATTACATCATTATCGAGCCATAAAATATGTTTGCTTCAGTGAGTTATCCCATCACCAGCAAAGGTGAAATCTTAAAAAATAAATACCTCAAATTGTCTGAGATTGTATGGTGAGGAAATTTTGTCATGGACATTTGATAATTGTCAAACTTGTGATTTGTGTCACTCTGTGGTCAGTGAGTGGTGTAATGACAGGATGTCAGCATTGTGAAAGGCTGAGAGGAAGACTGTTGTTCAGTTCGAATGCTGTGTTTGACAGCGAGAAGGACCTGTGTGTGAACACATCGAAAAATCACAAACTGAAACCATCAAAAGGAGAATTACTCTCAATGTACATTACAAAGGTCTCCACCTTGTTTCATTGAATTACTTTATTTTTGTAGACATTTCAGGTTTGAGACTCCATCGGTTTCTCTGCTTGTACACAAATGGAAGGATAAGAGGCTGGTGTCCAATTCAAAGTTATCGATGCAGTGTGTGGGGCAGCCTCAACATGTTTGTAGACAGTTACCTCAGCTAGATACACACCTTCATATATGTTGTTGTTTTTTATCCCAGCCACAGCATCTGGCACGTTGATGAGGCTGGTGTCAAATTACAATGAGTTCAGATGCTGGCTACTCAGTGGCTGTGAGTTTTCAGGCCAATGAAAAGGAAGGGAGTCTCATAAAGAGGCAGAATCCACTTCATGAGGAAGTAGGAAATGATCAATGAGGATTACGCTTTAAATCATTAAAATGAAAAGAAATGGGGGTGACTATCTGCACGTCCTCTGCATGAATGCCAAACATGTTTAATAAAATGTTTACATGAAGAAAACTACATTCTTAATCTGAAAAAGTGGACCAAAATGAAGAAAAAGGTGACACCAGTAAAATAAACTTGGCAGAATAAGGTTGTTGGATCATGCTAAATCATCAGTTTGTCCTCTCGAGCGAAAACAAAGTTGATTCTTGTCACTCGAGAAATAAAAGTGATTGTCTGGATCTTCCTGCTTGGAACTGGTGCAACCTGCCGAGTTTCAACCTCACATTACTGCAGAATCCTGTCCCAACATGATCGTGCTGATCGTCCCCTGCAGGCACACAACTCAGTTTTTTTCTCTTTTAATGAAAATGTTTTCTCGATACAAATACCTGAGGCAATCCATGACAAGTCCTACCTTCCACCCTGCATACCACAAATATGACACCTGTACAGCCTTGCACGAATGTTTCTCTTTTCTAATCACGAATCTGAAATGTCTTCTGAACTATTTAACTTCTAGTTGTGATTTTACTCCACAGCAGGTCTCTCTCACCAAATGATAGAATAGAATAGAACAGAATAGAATAGAGAGAACTACTTTATTAATCGCTGGGGGAAATTCTAGTTTTTTGGGGGAGGGGGGTGTTGGGGGTGGTTTATTTGCTTAGAATAGCAATACTGATGAATAATGAATTCTAATCAACTCATGGTTCTCTCCATTTGAGCTCATAAAGATATTGGCCCAATAGACCAGGAAGTATTCATATTGGATAACTAAGAATATCAGCATTGATTATTTTCGGAGTTGAATCGAGGTTTTAATGAAGAGCGTGGTTATTGACAGAAGCCAACAAACAGAAACTTGACAACGCCGGCGTCCAAGTCACATGTCGTACGTTTGAGGACGTAGCGCTGTGACGCAAGCATGCAGAATCTCCGTTCAAATAAATTTCGAAAGGGCAGATTCAAAGCTTTTCAGTGGTGCTTGTCGATAGGCCTTCATAAACTAAAGTTATAAAGAATAATAAAAGACCATTTTTTCTAAATTGGTTTCACATCTGGAGTGCACTGTTTTTGTGCTTTTGGAGATAAAAGAGATAAGGAGTGTGGCGAATCTGCTGGGAGGAAACACAGAAACGGAGAGAGCGTAGATGTTTCTTTTGTTTATAAACGACGGGATATCAGGAGACACACCGCCATAAACAGAAAAAACAACAACAGAAGAGGACAGAAGAGAAACCAAACCAAACACAAAGTGCAAACTCCCGCTCCTGCAAGGACTGTGCGGAGTAGAGGACAGTGTGGTTGAGGACAGCATGGTAGAGGACAGCATGGTAGAGGACATCATGGTGGAGGACAATGTGGTGGAAGACAACGTGGTGGAGGACAACGTGGTAGAGGACAGCGTGGAGTAGAGGACGGCGTGGTAGAGGACAGCGTGGTAGAGGACAGCATGGTGGAGGACAATGTGGTGGAAGACAACGTGGTGGAAGACAACGTGGTGGAGGACAACGTGGTAGAGGACAGCGTGGAGTAGAGGACGGCGTGGTAGAGGACAGCGTGGTAGAGGACAGCATGGTGGAGGACAATGTGGTGGAAGACCACGTGGTGGAGGACAACGTGGTAGAGGACAGCGTGGTAGAGGACAGCGTGGTAGAGGACAGCATGGTGGAGGACAATGTGGTGGAAGACCACGTGGTGGAGGACAACGTGGTAGAGGACAGCGTGGTAGAGGACAGCGTGGTAGAGGACAGCGTGCATCTCCACGGGTTCAGGCAGCAGAGCCACCCACCAGCTTCGAGCCCTGGAAGACAGAGATGTCAGTAGATTCCAGCCATGGAGATTTTCTTCCTCTCTTCGGGCTTTTCCACCAAAAAGAACCAGGTTCTAGTTCTTAAATGAGCACCAACAAAGAACCGGTTCTTTTTCCACCGTTAACGGAGCCAGTGGGAGCCACGTCATTGCGTGACTCCAAAACGTGACACGTCACTGATTTCACCAATTTGGCGCTGACAGCCTCGTCCAGGAACCAGGAGACGGACTGGATTCATTGTTTAGTCCGGGTCGCTCCATCTAGTCTGACCTGAACCTCTGATGCACCAAAGAGAAAGAAGACATTACGTCTCTTCGTCTCTCTGTTGGTGTTTTTTCACGTCCGTCTTGCTTTAGTCCAGAGCCCCAGAGTGGACATAGAGGGGAAATAAATAACGTGTGAATGAGTTTGGGTCTTATTTTTCAACACTTCAGCATTACATATTGAATTTCTGCTCCTTTCACTTTATTCCTGGATGTGTCTGAATCAAACGCTTCAACATGGAGAAGAATGGAGGTGTAGAATGATAGAACGCTGCTCTGAAACTGTTTCCATGGTAACCTCCATAAACACACTGATTAAAGTTCTCTTTCACATGAAGCCGTTAAAAGGCTCATTTTATTCCTATAAACTCCAAGCTTTCATTTACAGTATTATGTAGTTTGTTTTTTAGTTGCTGATGAACCCAAAGTATTCACTATAAAGAAGTTCTGTGGGTTAGAAAATAATATTGGAGCGGAGCGCCCCCTGCTGCCTCACACTGCCTTGCTCAGCGGCTGCAGCTCCTCAGCCTGCGGTCAGAACGTGAAACAAGACCTGGACGTGACGTTAGTTAGAATAATGTCACCATGAAAAGTGTGAAAAATAAACCACAATGGAAAACTGCTTCTAAATTATATCTGACGTAGCTGACTGACAGGAGGAGCTCTGCAGAATCTCAAGAGCCGCGGCTCCGCGAACGCAGATTAAATAATCCCGTTCCCTCGTATTATTAACTTCAGGAAGCGACTTATTAGATCGTTCCCACGCGTTATTAAAATTTTTATGTCTATAACCACTCTGGGGCTCCATGTTCGCTGTAGTTTTCAGAAAGCCGGTTCAACCTTGCTTCCGCCTTGTAGGGAGTGATACCTCCAGAGATAACTCCGCCCCCAGTTGATGCCGCGTCGGGTCCCAGTCTGGCCCCCCTCTGGCCCAGCAACGAAGTGGGGCCAGCGTAGCACCAGTTTAGCCCCTGTTTGGCCGGGGCTTTGGTGGTGGAAAGACAAAGAACTGGTGCTAAGGCTGGCCCTGGACCAGAACTAGAACCTGGTTCTTTCCGGTGGAAAAGCCGCCTGTGTTTCTTTTTGATAGCTGCTCTTTTTATACGATGACGATAACGTTTGTTATTTTTCTTCTACAGGAGTCCAGCTTGACACAGTCCACACACACCAAAATAACTTTTTTTTTTTTTTTTTTCTGTAGATACTAAAACATTTGCAGAAACACAAACAAGAATGCTGCACAAAAGACAGCTCTGGGAAAAAAATACAAATGGACTGATGTGTGTGTGGAACATCTTCACAAAGTTATTGGGCTCCTTCTGTACATGTCGTTGGTGTCCCTGCTGAGTCTCCAGGATTATTGGAGACAGGATCATGTCTCCGTCTGTCCCCACCCCTGCCAAGGTGATGACCAGAGTCAGATTCAGATCTATATATATATATATACGTCGACAACTTTTACACCAGTCCAAAACTGTCACGAAGTTCAGAACATGTGGCACCTACCGGGAGAACAGGAAGGGATGCCCAGAGGGAGGGACAATGACCAGCTCATCCAGTACTACTCTGCTCACAGAACATCTGGCAAGTGGTACAAGACTGTGTTCATGCACCTGGTGGACATTGCAGCAACAAATGCTCACATCTTGCATTGTGAGATAAGCATTGTCCAGCAGGTGAAGTCCATGACACACAAGGAGTTTGTGGTTGAGGTGGTCTGTCAGCTTTCTGATGTGGACACAAAAGGTCTTCCCGAGAACAGATCAACTGCCCATGTTCTTGTTCCCATTGCCTCTTCCGCAGAGCCCTCTCAAAAAGGCACCAAAGGAAGACTGAAGTGGAAACACTGTTCGAACCAAGGCCAAAGGAGAGACACACCTTGGAAATGTGAGGCCTGTGAGATCCCACTCTGTGTGCAGATAGGCAGGAACTGTTTTCACGTGTGGCATAAATAAATGTCCCAGTTGGTTCTGTAGTTAGTTCCATTACATTTCTTTGGTTTGGGGTTAGTTGTGTGAGAATTTGTAATTGATACATTTGTTGATTGTTTATTGTTGTTCAATAGTTGGATTTTATGTTTTATCTGGCAAAACAATTCCACATGCATGTGTATGGCTGCCAGAGTAAAAAATCGAACGTTTTCATTCTCTGATTTTGTGTTTTTTTTGCACTTTTAAATACAGTGTGTCCATACATTATGTCAAAATGAATAAATACTTATAGAATCACATAGGTGAGGTTATGCTGGGAAAAAAGACACCAAGAAAGGCAAGTTACACAGTTTATTAATATGAAACACAAAGGGAAAATGAACAGTAGTGAAAAATGGCCATTTTACCCCGAGACTCTGATAACAGAATAACTTTACGTTTAAGTGTTTGCTCATCTCTCCTCTCGAACCCAGTGGTTGGATTCGTGGCTCAAAGTTTCTGTGTACGTCTGCCCGACATTGACGCTGACCAGTCCCAGAGAACTCAACATCTCCAGGCATCACCTCGATAAACGGTGTGGATGATGGTGGACCTTCCCCAAACAAGAAAGTTGCCATCCGACTGTCATTACTACCATTATGTCAGGAGTGTCCAACTCATTTCCACCGAGGCCACGTCAGCATCATGGCTGCCCTCAAATAGCCAAATGTAACTGTAAGACAGTATAAATGGAACTAAATATAATATAAAATAAATGTAACTGCTCCTCAATTTGAAATAACTCTGACGTTATTACTTACTCATATTACAACTATTACATATGCATTTGCATAGATATATGAAATATATTTGCTTGTTGCTCTGTTCAGTCTAACCTTGTCATACTTACCTCCATACTTGGTGTCAAAATGTGGACGTATATTTTACTGTTTGACAACCGACACTCCTCAGAGCACTAAAGACAAACAGGTTTTCTCCTTGAAGCACAAACATGTCTTCTCCTCCCTTCGTTCATCAAACATCCTTTCATCTACATCTAGTTTTCTCTTCCTGGACATTTTGGGATCGTTTGAATTTCTCAGTTTTACTTGTTGAAAATTGCATTGATGTTTATATACTGCAATCTTCATGAGTATTATAATATTTATTTATTTATTCATTTGATTGGGACAACACACATTAATGAACAATCTGATACACATTGTACACAAATTGTAAATGTGCCAGATTGTAGCAAAACTGCAAATTTACATCTTTAGTATAATAAAAATAATAGAATCAGAATGCATTGTGGGAAATGTAGTTTATGGTGCAGTTTTACAAAGATGTGACGAGCTGGAAGAAACAAACCTCACTACTTCATAAAATGATATTTTGCAGTCGATGCAAAAGTGCATAACCAACAGTCAATGTAATTTTTTAAGGATTTTTCTTTTTTATTCTTAACACCGCTCCACCCGGGGCTTGCACTGCGGCTGAAGGGAGCAGTCGCCCCTTCCCCCACCCAACCCGCCGTTCGGCGCACCTGGGGGGGTGGGGGGTGGGGGGGGGGGGGGGGGTGTTGGGGGGTTGGGGGGGGTTCACCGCCGTGTGTGGTTCATTGTGGGGCTGTCCAATGTCAGGTCGGCGCAGAGAACATCTTAATCTGGACATGCACATGTGCAGAACTACTTCCATGTCAACCAAGGCAATTCCTTTATTTCATAGAATATTTGAACCTGCGCTCACATGTTCCCAATAGACGAGCACCCCAAGGTTTGCACTCGTGCACTGCGTGTCTATTGGGAACAATAAGGTATTCATTTAAAGACAATCAGACCTTTAAGCCCTCGCGGGCATTGAGTTTGACACATGTGGTTTAGAGGAAGCAGAGACTGCTTCAAGATTCAAGCACCAGTCTCTGCTATAATAATGATGATGATGATGATGATGATGATGATGATGATGATGATGATGATGATGATGATAACAATAGCAACATAAAAGTGTTGGAGTCTCCAGGCTGCAGGTTTCTCTTCCAGATCTTGCATTGGGTAAAGAGGACACCATTGACAGGTCTTCAGTCCATCATAGGGTAAACACAGAGATGCACCATACAAACTGACTCCATACATTCACTGGACAACAAAGTGCATTATTTGGGACTATTGGGGGACACATCTGTCGGTTTTTTATGTTTCTGTTAGTCCAATCATTCCCAAACTCCACAATGTCACGTCCCCAAAACAATTCTAAATCTACTTGTGCCCAGCAATATCTGATGTCCACGACGGTGATATCCACAGGGGTTGAACATGGAAACTAGCAACAGCTGAATCTGGTATAAAGCATCTTTTCTTTAAGATTCATGTATTTTGTACATGGTCCCCAACAAATAAAGAAACAGACAAAACTATTTTGACAATATACAGTATGAGACAAAAATTTATATATGTACACCCAACATTTATAACACTACTTCCAGTATTTTGTCTGTTTTCTACTAAGATACATGTGGAGTTTAAAGGGGTTATATTGTGAAAAATTAACTTCCGAATAGTTTTCCAACAGTAATAATCGTCTCCAAAACCTGGAATGATGCTCCAGAAAGTCTGTCCTCTCTCTCCTACTGTAGTGTTGTATCGTTGTTCGTCGTATCAGCTGGTTCTGGACGGTAAACAGGATTGACAATCTATCTCTGAAATAAGAGTCTTAAACATGGCTCATGTGGATTGACGCTCCGTGATTAGCCAGCTGACTGTGTGTGGATCAGTGCACCGTGTCTAGCCACGGCGAGCTGTGTGGGTTGTTGCTCCAGTGCTCCGTAGCTAGCTGTGGTTAACCGCCGCTAGCTGGATAAGGAGGAGAAGGCAACTGAAACGTTTTAATGATAATCATAATCATAATCATAATCATAATCATAATCATAATCATAATCATAATCATATTAATACATTTTATTTATAACCACCCAAGAGAGGAGCATGGCGTCGCCTGGTAAGGTGCAGCCGGGGCCCCACCCTGGAGCCAGGCCTGGGGTTAGGGCTCCTATGCGAGCGCCTGGTGGCCGGACCTTTGCCTGCGGGGCCCGGCCAGGCCCAGCCCAAAGGGACTACGCGGGCCCCTCCTCTTCCTCCGGTGAGCCCACCACCCACAGAGGCAACCGCAATGGTCGGGTGCAATGTGGATTGGATGGCAGTCGACAGCAGGGGCCTCGACGCCTCGATCCTCGGACACAGAATCTGGCTTTTGAGACATGGAACGTGACCTAGCTGGGGGGGAAGGAGCCTGAGGTTGTGCGGGAGATTGAGAGTTACCATCTTGATATAGTCGGGCTCACCTCCGCACCTGAACCCGAGCGGTGTTCTGTTATTGGACTTCTGTGCTAGTCACAGTTTGGCCATAACGAACACCATGTTCGAGCACAGGGGTGTCCATAAGTGCACTTGGCACCAGGACACCCTGGGCTGGAGGTCGATGATAGACTTTGTGGTCGTGTCATCTGATCTCCGGCCACATGTCTTGGACACTCGGGTGAAGAGAGGGGCAGAGCTGTCAACTGATCACCACCTGGTGGTGAGTTGGATGCGCTGGACGGGGAGGAAGCTGGACAGACTCGGCAGGGCCAAACGTGTCATGAGGGTCTGCTGGGAACGCCTGGCCGAGCCCTCTGTCTGCGCAGTCTTCAACTCCCACCTCCAGGAGAGCTTCTCACAGATCCTGGGGGAGGCTGGAGGCATTGAGTCCGAGTGGACCATGTTCTCCACCTCCATTGTTGAAGCTGCTGCTCGGAGCTGTGGTCGCAGGGTCTCTGGTGCTTGTAGTGGCGGCAACCCCCGAATCCGGTGGTGGAAACCGGAAGTAAGGAATGCCGTCATGCTGAAGAAGGAGTCCTATCGGGCACTGTTAGCTCATAGGACTCCCGAGGCAGCTGACAGCTACCGGCAGGCCAGGTGGGCCGCAACCCGAGCCGTGGTGGAGGCAAAAACTCGGGTCTGGGAGGAGTTCGGGGAGTTCGTCTCTGCAACATTGCGTGGCGGTCGGGGACAGTGCCTCTGGAGTGGCAGACCGGTGTGGTGGTCCCTCTTTTTAAGAAGGGGGACCGGAGGGTGTGTTCCAACTACAGGGGTATCACACTCCTTAGCCTCCCCGGGAAAGTCTATTCCAGAGTACTGGAGAGGAGGATCCGGCCGTTAGTCGAATCTCGGATCCAACAGGAACAATGCGGTTTTCGTCCTGGTCGCGGAAAACTGGACCAGATCTATACTCTCCACCGGGTGCTCGAGGGCTCATGGGAGTTCGCCCAATCAGTCCACATGTGTTTTGTGGACCTCAAGAAGGCATTCGACCGTGTCCCTTGGGACGTCCTGTGGGGGGTGCTCCGGGAGTATGGAGTCCTTTGCTAAGGGCTGTCCGGTCCCTGTACGCTCGGAGCAGAAGTTTGGTTCGCATTGCCAGCAGTAAGTCGGACCTGTTCCCAGTGCACGCTGGCCTCTGACAGGACTGTCCTTTGTCACCGGTTCTGTTCATAACTTTCATGGACAGAATTTCTAGGCACAGCCAGGGACCGGAGGAGGTCCGGTTTGGGGACCACAGGATCTGGTCTCTGCTTTTTGCAGATGATGTAGTCCTGTTGGCTTCATCACACCAGGACCTTCAGCGTGCACTGGCGCGGTTCGCAGCCGAGTGTGACGCATCTGGGATGGATGGATGGATGTATATATTTATTAACGCCTTTCATACACCCAAGGTCACTTTAAATTACATGTTAAAATTGCAGTGAAAAACAACTAACAAACATATTAGTAACAACAAAACAAAACAAAATCATAGACTGAAATAGATTTAAGAATGTACGTAGCTGGAGGTTATTTTCCTTGGACGGCTCTATTCACGCTGCTTGTTCAAAGGCTGTGTTGGGACCTGAGGAATCGCCCCACACCTTTTGAATCAGGGTCAATATTTTAAGCTTGTGTCTCATCTATTCTGTTATTTAGGATTTAATAGGTTTTCTTTTGGTGTTTTCTCAATTTTATCAAATCAGTTAGTTTTCTCTTAGAGTAAGTTATCAATCGTTTCTCTTTTTTTGGTTATTTTAATGTTATAAATTCTGTCATCAGTCCACACCAGTTTTCTTATACTCCTGTATGTGTTTTATTAATGTGTGTTTCTTTGTCCCGGGTGGTGGGGTGGTCTTCACAGTTCCCTCCCTCTTACTTTCTGTGTGTGTGTGTGTGTGTGTGTGTGTGTGTGTGTGTGTGTGTGTGTGTGTGTGTGTGTGTGCGTGCGTGCGTGCGTGCGTGCGTGCGTGCGTGTGTGTGTGTGAGTGTGCGTGTGTGTGTGTGTCTTTGTAGGTACTTGCTGTATGGCTACATTAATGTTTAGAATTTGAAGACAAGCCCATTATATCATAGTGAGAATCCAACCTTCACAATATCTCACGCGAAGTAGAAAATCTTCGAACCTTGGAGAATCCTTTGATGTGTCATGAAGGACTGTTGTGTTTGTGGCTACTTGGGGTCCGGGCTACGACCCGCGATCAACATATCCAGGATCTCTGTTTCCCGGGTTGACTTATCCAGACACTTTGGATCCTGATCACCGTTACTACCAAGCAGGTTATCAACTCACTAGTTCAACCAGAGTTTCCCTTCAGGATCAGAGTGTTCACATGAAAGGGGCGGAGCTTTCAGTGTGTGACCAATCACAACCCTGCAGAGCAGCTGACTTCACCACAGAGGAGTAGTTATTCTCTGAGATTATGAAGAATTCAAACACACCCAGCAGCTAAAGCAACACTGCTGCTGCAGCCAAAGCCAGAACATTCCTGACTTGTTAATGCTGACTTGGTGAGATTAGAGCACATTAATTCATGGGACAATAGAAATGGACTCACTTTCACTTTATTCCAGCAGAAATGTTTCAGGCAGAGCTTCCTCACTGCTCTTCTTTTACATCCACTTGTTCTGAGGCTGAGTTTCCTCCGTGTGAGTGTGTTTGATGTTGGAATATTAATTCATCACCATGACGACACCAGTAGTTCTGGTTACATTAATTCATGTTTCTGCAGTTCTGTCAGGTGTGATGATTAACCTTATTGTTCCTGATCAACTTTGGAACAACTCAAGAACAAGACCATCCTTCAAAGCTCAGCGACCAGGATTTATTTTATTCTATCAAAAAGATTGTTCTAAATCCTTTGCTGCAGCTCAGTTATCATTTATGAATGGGCTGGTCATTTTACAAGAGATCTGATTGGTCAAGAGGCAGAGCTTTACACTCACTGGGATCTTATCCAGAACGTATCCTGCTCCGGAGCAGGTTAGACACTCAGAGTCAGTTACCATGGTGACAACCAGCGTTGTAGGACGATAAGACAAAATCCAGTGTCGTAGTACAGGCCCCTGGTGGTCTTACAATTCTGTCACAGCTATGGGCTGCCCTGGATTCTATCACCTGTTCAAAGCAAACTTATATTTATAGTCATTCTGTGTGGAGCCATGTCAAAGAATTTCCCCCAGGGATTAATAAAGTGATTCTGATATGTATGAAACTGTGTTGACAGTTCTGTTTTCACTTTGGGGTTTAAACTTTAACCAAAACTGCACCTGCTATATCTTTCTCTGTCAAAACGTTGACTGTTTATTGGTTTTTAAGTTTTTGTTTCAGTCGACGAAATGTTTCCTAACTGTTTTGAAAAGCTGACTTGTGGAAAGGAAAGTCTTGACTCCATGAACAACAAAGAGTACTCTGGAAAGGACACAGAAATCATTGTCAGGAATTCTTTTAAGTTTCAGTACTGACACATTCCTTTAAAGTGAAACTCACCCCCTGCATGTTTGAAATTCCAAGAACATGCCTGCGTGTCCTTTGTTTCACCATGACTTGTAGTTGGAGGAATTAAAAGCATCTTAATCACGCTCAAAGAGAAAGAGAAGAGAATATTGAGGGGGGGGGGGGGGTAGGGGACAACATACAATACCCTTGTTCATGCTCCATATATTATTTACAGTTATTACACTGATCCAAATATTGTTATTAGATTAAAGGAGCCTGAGCAGCTCCATCTAGACAGTAACATGATTTTGATAGTTGAACAAATGATGGCAGAAAACAAAATCAACAGCACAACCCAACACATTGATGAGGAGTTGACGTGTGTGTGTTTGTGTGTGTGTGTGTGTGTGTGTGTGTGTGTGTGTGTGTGTGTGTGTGTGTGTGTGTGTGTGTGTGTGTGTGTGTGTGTGTGTGTGTGTTACGACCCGGCTCTGCTAAAAGAAGGATGTAGATGTAGGAAGTAACAATAACCGGGTGAGTTTGGCTGAAGTGAGGGTTTTACTGGTAATTCTCACGTTTACAATAATCACAGAACCCCAAAGACACAATAATACAACAAAAGAGGGCCAAACAGGTAACGCCCAATAACTATACAAAGGTTGATTTACTATAAAAGAAAAAGGCAGCACAATGGCACGTCATTAAATAACACACGGAAACCGTCTCTTAGCTCAATTATGTCACACTGCTGCGAGTCAGCGAGGTGCGAGTGTTTCAGGAAGGGTTTGTCACATTTCTGAGTTGGTACGCCTAGCAGTTAGCATCTCTGGGCTGGGCAAAGTTAGCCCATCAGATTCAGGAGTCGGCTGTTTAACGTTAGTTGAGAACACAGGAGCGGCACTGTCAGGAGCCAACAGCACTGTCAGGTCATAGTAAGGTTTTAGCATATTGATGTGGCAAACAGTGTTTGTCAGGGGTCTTGATAATGTAGTCTGTGTCGCTGAGTTGGCTCTAAGCTTCGAAGGGCTAAATTTAGCATCTAACACAGAACCAGGAAGTGGGAGAAAGGCGAGCATTTGGTCATGAGCTTTAAACAATTCGCGATTCTGCTTCGCTATCATAACGGCGCTTCATGTTAGTTTGAGCAATGTCTAGGTTTTGTTGAGCAAATGAACGTGCATTATGTAAACGTGCCCAGAAGTCACATACGTAGTCCAGGATGTTTGTCTTTATGAGTCTAACAGTTTCTCTTTAAAAACTTTTTGTGGTCCACCTGTCCAAAAACTAATTCAGCAGGGCTGAATCCAAGAGACTCCTGTGTGTACTCCCGCGCAGCAAACAAGGCAAACAGTTACCCCTCCTCCCAGCCTCTCCCCGTCTCGGTGCAGTACTTTTGTAGCATCGATTTTAATGTCTGATGCCACCTTTCGAGGGCTCCTTGTGACTGGGAGTGGTAAGCACTGGAGGTTCTGTGGGTTATACCCAATTCTTTAAACACTTGGGAAAATAGACGAGACTGAAATTTTTCTCCCTGGTCAGACTGCACGCACCCCCCCACCCCCAATCCCTGTGGACACACATAAGGCGCAGTTCTACTGCACAATCTGTGCCGGGAGGGGTTTTCGCGTGGTCCGACTGAAAACTCGTGGATGAGAACCACACCCCAGCTACCCTGGCAGTGTCATGCCCGAGCGAGCGCGCCCCCCACATTCCAGCCGCACTGGCTCTGGGCCGGGGCAAAACCACACTAGGAGCCCTATTGTTGAGTGAGGTACGGTGAGTTAAGGTAGGGGTGTTGAGAGGGAGGGAGGTCCCCCCCCACCCAGTGGTTGAGGTTTGTTTGACCACTTTTTTATATTGAAAATTATGGGAATGCTGTTAAAAGAATAGGTACACGTATGAAATGTCAAGCACAATTCAAGCACAAATGACGCTACAGCTCATTCACAATTAGGTTCTCTTTAAAACAACGGATGTATTATTGGTTTCATCATCATATGCGATGGGAGAAAATACAAGAGGACAAAAGTAGAAAGGGTGAAAGAGTCCAGATTTCTATCTTAATGGTCTAATCCTTCCAGTCACCTTATTGAGTCAAGGGTTTTTCCACTCTGACAGTAACCTCCTATTTTTTCACATCACTAACCCTTTTTTCCTGCACGCTTCAGAGCCTGACGTAAAATAAACTCTGTGGCCACTGCTACTCAAACATTCCACACATTGTGATGCAGAACTCTCCTGTTTTTTCCACTTTTACTGCAAATCATGAGCACAACAAATACAATTTTCTTCTTGAAGTAATTAGATTTTAGCTTAGTCACTTGTGTAATGTGGGCCACATGTTTCAGTTATTGCATGTCTTTGTTTTAAAGGATTCATGGACACCTTCACGCCACATGCCCTTGTTGGGCTGCCCATGTGATGTGGGTCATTGTTGTGTAGGATTTCCGATCAAAGACTCTTTTGACAGGCTGTACTGGCTCATTATTGGCTGGCAGCTGCATGAACCGGCGTACGTGCAGGTCGGGGCAGCGTCCAGCAGCAGAGGGAGGAGTTGGGAGGGATGAATGGCCACAGAACGAGGATCTAACCAATCCAAGATCCGTCACAATATACTCAGACTGAAGGCCTGAAACGATTACTTGAGTAATTTGAAATTTTGGACGTGTGGTAACAACAGCACCACCACCACCACCGCCACCACCGACGACGACGACGACGACGACGACGAATAAATAACAAAAAAAATACATAACTACATAAATAAGTGGTGTAATCTTGTGTGTGTGTGTGTGTGTGTGTGTGTGTGTGTGTGTGTGTGTGTGTGTGTGTGTGTGTGTGTGTGTGTGTGTGTGTGTGTGTGTGTGTGTGTGTGTGTGTGTGTGTGTGTGTGTGTGTGTGTGGAGGTGTGAGATTGTTGTTACTATTTATGTTTACTGTTCTGGTTCGGTGTATTACTTTCCCATTCACAGAATTTGCATTAACACAGTGTGTAATTAGTTCTTGTTTATTTCTAACACTCTGTGTAGTTTTTTATAAAGGGATCGTGATGCTGACATGTATTGAGAAAGGCAGGACTTGGAGAAAGGAAGGTTTGTGAAATGAAGAGTGGCAGAAGAGATGTGTGTTCTAGAAGAAGAGGTAAGGGTTTGGAGGGTTTGTGTCTGGGTGGGTGGCCAGTTCTCTTTTTTTCTTTATGCTCCCCTTTGGAGTCTTTCTATACTGAGCTGGCATAAACCATTTGGTTTTGTACATCGAGGTTGTATTTCTTGTGCTTCTGCTGTTTGGGCTCTGAGCTCAATCCACTTTTCAAAGTTTGACTCATTACGCAGGGGTGTCAAACTCAGATCCTCGTGGGCCACAGCCCTGCACGTTTTCAATGTCTCCCTCCCCTGAATGTCCTGATGGTTCATCACCACATTCAGCACAAAGCCAAATAACGAGCTGCTCATTGCAATCAGCTGTGTTGAAGCTGGGAGACATGCAAAACGTGCAGGGCTGCGGCCCTCGAGGCCTGGAGTTCGACACGTGTGCATTACAGCATGGCTGACATGATTGGTGAGGCGGCCGGTGGCGGGCGAGCAGTGAGGATCATTTCGTTAAACACTGGTGGCCTAAACGCGACTGTGAAGAGAGCAAAGATCTCCTCAGGAATTAAAAGTCTCAATGGAGATGTAATGTTTATTCAAGAAACACATTTATGTAAATCGGATCAGTAAAAATTTAATACATCATGGATTGTGCAGGTTCTCCACTCTAAATTGAACTCAAAAACCAGGGGGGCTATACTAATAAGGAAAAATGTTCATTTTAAACTGGATAAGGTTCTCGCTGATGTTAATGGTCGATATGTAGTTGCCAGCGATCTTGGTCTCGGTTTATGCTCCCAACTGGGATGATCACAGCTTTATGAAAATGTTGCTCTCCTCTATCTCAAACTTTGACTCACATTCACTGATATTGGGAGGAGACATGAATTCTGTCCTGGACCCTGCGTTCGATAGATCCAGTCCAAGAGTGATGACACTGTCAAGGTCTTCTCAGGTCCTTTCTGCATGTATGGATCAATATGGTTACGTAGACCCATGGACACTCTTAAATCCACTTGAAAGGAACTATTCCTTTTTCTCACACATGTGATGCTCATTCTCACCTACCGACTACAAAACACTTCGTCCAACTCTAACTTCCATACAATATGCACCGATAACAGTATTTGACCACTCCACAGTGATACTGGATTTTCATTTTGTTCTCAGGCCTAAAGAATATAGATGCTGGCATCGACATCCTCTTCTATTATCTAACCCAGACTTTAGCAAATACATATCTGAGTCCATCACATTGTTTTGCGAGACTAATAAAAATGAGGACACTTTGCTTTGGGAAACATTGAAGGCAGTCATAAGAGGCCAAATTATTTCTTACACATCCCGCACCAATAAACTACAAAAAATGCGTCAGAGAGAATCAGACAAATTTATTTCCAACTTAGACAGCTAACGCTCATCTGGTCCATCGCTAGACCTCTATCAGGAGAGGACAAGGCTGCAGGTGGAACTCCACCCTCTGCTGACACGGGGGGCAGAGCAGCTCCTCTTGCCCTCTCATGGAGTCGTGTAGGAGCACAGGAATAAAGCCTGTCGCCTCCTGGAACACCAACTGAAGGCCAACAGGGCCTCTTGTCATATTGCACAGCTGCAGGATGATTTGGGTTCCCTAATTTCTGACCCACATGAAATAAACAATATCTTCAAAATATTTTATTCAAAACTTTACGCTCCTGAATTCTCTGAAGATGAGGGCAAGTTATTGTGTTTCTTTAACAACTTGGACTGCCTAAAATCTCCACTGCAGACCATCAAACATAGGATATACTGTACCTTTAAATCTTATTGAAATTAAAGACGCAATTAAATCGATGCATAATGGGAAGACACCGGGGCGCGACGGGTACCCGGATGAATTGGACCAGCTGGCCCCACTATGACTTGAAATGTTTAATCACTCCCACTCTCAGGGTTCACGACCACCCACCTTTCCACAAGCTTGTGTTTCTCTTATCTTTAAGAAAGACAAACGGCTTTGTACCATCCAATCTCACTTCTCTCTGTAGATGTTAAGATCCTTGCTAAAGTTTTTGCCCGTCAACTGGAATCTGTCGTACCCTCAATAATATCTGACGATCAGACTGGATTCATTATGGAAAGGCACTCTTTTACAAACATACAGAGACTTCTTAGTGTCATCCACACACCTCCCTCTCTTAACGGACCAGAAGTCGTCATATCATTAGATGCCAAAAAAGCTTTTGGCATTTCTCTTTTCCTGCTTGCACCACTTTGGTTTTGGAGATGGCCTGATCTCATTGAACCAGTTGTTGTATTCTACTCCCTATGCATCAGTGTGAACAAACACCCAGCGTTCAAAATTCTTCCCTCTTTTTCGTGGTACACACCAAAGCTGCCCTTTATCGCCCCTTTTGTTTGGAATTACCACTGAACCACTATCTATAGCCTTAAAGAAGAGTAGCGGGTTTAAGGGAACCCAGAGGTGGGGCGTGGAACACAAAGTCTCCTCATATGCAAATGATTTGCTGCTGTATATATGTGATCCCAGGTCTAGTGTTGAACATGTTCTCTCACTTTTGGACTCCTTTGGTTGTCTCTCTCGTTATAAATTAAACATCCAGAAATGTGCGTGCTTCACTGTGAACCAACTGGCTTGTGACTTACCAACATCCTCAACTCCCTTCAAATTTTCTAGTACAGGATTTAGATATCCAGGCATCAATATTACCAAGTCTATTAAGTCATTATGGGAGCAAAACCTTACGGCATTGACATCATCTGTAAAATCTGACCTACAAAGATGGAGCAATCTACCACTTTGGCCAGCTGGAATAATGCAAACTATCAAAATGAATCTTCTGCCTTGGTACCTGTAGATTTTTCAGTCTCCCACTCTTTCTTCACAGATTTGTTTTTAATGACATTGACAGCACAATATCATCATTTATTTGGGCTGGGAAACATGCGAGTATTGGTAAATCCCTGCTTCAGACAAATAGAACATGTGGTGGCCTTGGCCGACCTAACCTTCTGGCTTACGACTGGGCCATCAACGCACACGGAATGATGCTCTGGTGCACCGTACCACAGGGCAAATGGTACCAAATTGAAACAGATTCATGTTCCTCCTTCTGACCGCAGGCTCTGGCATGCAGCCCTCTGCCGTCGACTGTCCAAATTTTCGTCTAACCTTATTGTCACTTCTACTTAAAAAATTTGGGCCCAGACGAGATGCGGGTGGGTGGAACTCTTTGCCCCAGGTGACTCCTGTTGGCATTTACCACCTATTTTTACCTGCTAGAATCAACCCCAAATTTAAACTTCTGGAAGATAAAGGGCTTCAGCACCTACGAAACCTATTTTTGGATAACCAGTTTGCTAGCTTGATCATCTGTGCAAAATCCATATGTTGACCAGATCTGACTTTCTTAGATCCTTTCAACTGCACGATTTTGTCAGAAGTCACTCCACTCAGTGTCCACATATCCCCCCAACCAGTGGCGGCAACTTACTGCTGGAGGCAAGTGTCCTGCCCTGGGGCCATATTTCCTGAGGGCTCTTCTTCTGGATCTACTGTTGTGGAGGTCAGAAAGACGAGACACTTTAAAGCCTTGGTGCATAGAAGAGGCCGAGGGACCCAACCCAGCAGACACAAGGGGGCCACGGTAGCCCCCACCCCCCCTGGCCACTTTCACTGCTTTTCTTACGCCATTTTCTTTTTTTCTTGATTTCTTTACTCTCCTTTTAATTTTCCCTGTCCGGATCTCCTTTCAGCCTCTGAGCCACGGCCAAACCATTTCAGGAGACGATCAAGCCAGAGCTGTTAGAATCCCATGTGGAGGGCAGCTTCCAGAAGCTAAAGGGAGGCAGCTTCCCCTCCAGCTTTATGGTTGACCCAGACAGCGGAGGTTCACAACCACACATTCTGGATGTGAGGGAACCCAAAAGAAAGGGACACCCGAGCTCCCCGCTGCCCCGGGCCGAGGCTCCTGCAACTCTAAGCACCAAAGTACGGCTGAAAAATCTATAGATTAACAATAAAAAATGAGAATGGAATAAAAAGAATAATAATAGTATCAAATAAAAATATTAAATAAAGAAAGAAAATAAAGAAATTAAAGGGGGAAACAATTTCAATGAAAAAAAATACCAAGGCTTCAAACTGAATTATAATATTGTTTTTATTAAATTTTTTATTTTCATTATTATAATTTTTTTTCTCCTTTCTCTCCTTTCTTATTGTTATTATTGTTATTATAATTATAATTATTAGCACCACAATTATTCTTATTCAATTACTATATCATATATTCATCCTCCATCCCTCCCCTCCTGCCACACGCACGCACGCACGCACGCACGCAGTTTACTGTACTGTAAGGATTTGTAAATATCATTCTGGGTGTATGCTGTTGGGGTATTGCGTTGTTGTTTGTTTCAGTCTTTTGTCCTGTATGTTGCAAAGGAAAAAAAAAAAAAAGGAAAGACGAGACCGACGAAGGAGTCCATTCTATCTTTTATTTCCTTCCCAGCAGTTTCATCAAACAATGCATCACTTGAGCCAAGCAGTGTCAGCATGTTTCCCATCAGTTTTGTGGGCTTACCGTCTCCCAAGCCGTTGGAGGGAGAGAAGACGCTCGGCCCGTTCCATGTTGGACAGCTGGAACAGATGGAGGAACATGTTTTAGGAGCGTTGTATTTCCCGTTCACCAGAGGGTCACGCAGCAGTCCCATCACATCAGTGGTGGATGAACTCAACGCTGTGCCAATATGTCATCCACCGTAATCTGCACAGGTGAACTGCCCTTCAATATCCTGGAACTATGACAGCTGGTATTGACAACTTTTTACAATGCATAACAATAGAAATCTGTAAAAAAAATTACAATAATAATGAAAGCTGCAAGCAGTGTTGAACGGGTCCTCGCACCACCACGCATATTGGAATGTGTTGCATGTTGAGGTTTTGTGCACGTCTCCCCACTTCCTGTTACAGCAGGTGGCGCTGTGACCGATTGTTGTGACTGTCTTTTGACTGTGATCAGATGTGGACTCTCAAGTAACGTGTGAAGTTAGAGGCAGATCCAAACATGTACACCCCACTTCCTGTTTCCAACAGGTGGCGCCATGTTGTATGACTGATGAGGGTCAGACTCTGATGCAGCGTATCAAGTTGGAGGTCAATCTGAACACATTCAGTCTATTTCCATTGCACTTCTATGATACTTTGCATCATAGCCCAGCCATCATCACAACCAAATGATGACTCCTAATCATAACGTCGTTTGAGGACGTGGCTTTAACAACCTTCGCCATGAAACAGGAAGTGAGGCATGCACGCTCCTGTCTGGCTAAAACTTTACACGTTGCATGAGAGTTCACATCTTATAACAGCCTGAAGACGCTTACATCGATCGGGCATAGCGCCACCTGCTGGTAACAGAAAGTGGTGAGAAGTGCACAAAACCTTGACATACGACACCTTTTGACATGAGTGTGAGTGCGAGGACCCGTTCAACGCTGCTTGCAGCTTTAATATCTCATTGTCTTTCTTGCACTCCTCAGGAGAAACCATTCTCCTGCTGTCAAAAAAGTATTAAAGGCCTGTATGTCACAACCATTATCAGTGAGCATACTTTGCTCCGGAGTGCCTGTGTATGCTGTGTTTAATGCAGTCACTGCTTTAATGAGCTGGTTCCTCTAAAGTTTTATGAGAAAAAGCTTTCTATGCTTGTGGCTCAAGTGATACTGTAGTTTCGGACGAGGTTACTAACTCCTAAAACCTCACTGCTGTGATGGGAGTAGGAGGGGTTCACACAGAGCTGCCGGATCCTCCAGAGAGGCGTTGCTTTTCTCTGTTACTCTTAACCTCAGCAGACTAAACATTTCCCGGCTCTGTGTAACTTTCCCCTGGTGGTCGACGTCAGTCCGCCCCATGTAAGCCCTCTGTGGTCATGGTTATTTCATGTTCATGTCACAGCTTCTGTTCCTGTAATTGCTGAGCTCAACCACAAGCCGGAAAAGTGAAGAGGTCTCAAAGTTTAAGGAAATTGGACTGCCATAAAAATGTAATTCATTCCTAAAATAAAAAATTATGTAGGTCCTCTAATCAACACACTATTCAGAAAATGATGACCGTTTGAAGATAAGAGGGACTGCTCTAAACCAATTCCAGATAAGTGTTGCGATACTTGAATAATAATGATAAAGATTACTTAATATCTCTTCTAATTTTTATATTTTTAAGTAAATCTCTTTCGCACAGAAAGAAAAATCTATTAAACAACAAAATGATAATGAAAAACACATTCATATAGGCTTCTCACAAGTGAGAACTTGCTGTGTCAGCAGCAGCAGCATAGTGGACAGTCACACAGAGATCCAACAATCTCAGGGCAGCAGCATAAACAGGAGGGGAAAAAAATGAAAACCTGCATCTTCGGGAGCCCACCACCAGTTCTTTAGTTTTTCCCGCCTTGTTCTGGAGGTGGTTTGACTGGCACCAGTCCACATAGTCCTGCCTGAGTTCTCTGTAATCTCTGTCAAAGTGATGCTGGTGATCACAGAGTAATCAGAGAACCTGCAGGTGATAGATGAGCGATTCTCAACGACGCAGCCACTTCAGGTAGAAGAGCGCTCAGTGAAAACAAACCCATGTGGTCTGTTTGCTGGGTGTTGTTGCTGTGCACAGCGAGAGAGCAGACAAAGACTAAACATGCCAAAGTTGTGCATGGCCTTCGGCTGTTCCAACCACAATATGAAAAAAGACAAGATTTCTTTCCATGTGCTTCCCAAGGACCCAAAATGGTGGATAATTGCTATTTGGAGACAGATCCCAGGTGACATAAAGTGGGAGCCTTCTACTGATGCAGTTCTCTGCGGCAAACACTTCATTGGAGGTATACTGACAATTTTACACTGCATACAACCATGGATCTCTGATGTGACTCAGCTGTATAAACTCATTGATCGCCCTTCCCTATTACGTTATTTGCATACATGTGCACTGATGTATACAATGAAGTATACAAGAAAAAATACAAGGAATACGAGTACAGGGGTCTTCAATTCTGGGCCCAATCATGGCCGACACCCATTTAAATATTGGAAAAAATATACATTTCGAAGGTTTTAACAAAAAAGGACTTTTAAGTTGAAATCTGTGGGGGATTTTATTTTGAAAGCTAACTAAGGTCTAATCTAGCTAATCCCTAAGTATCTTTTTTTTTTTTTAGGTTTTTGGTGTAATTTCTAATAAACAAGCACTTTTATTTTGAAGGACATTTGGGCTTTTATTTTGAAAGCCAGGTCACCATTAAACTAGCTAAAAACATAACATCCATCTGTAGGATTTTTACTGACATTTTAATAAACAACTTTTATTTTGAAAAACATTAGGGGCTTTTATTTTGAAAGCCAGCTCACCCCTAGCCTAGCTAAACACTTCATATCTATTTTGAAGACAACATAGTAATTATTGAAAAAGGACTTTTATTTTTAAGGAGTTTGGGGCTTTTATTTGGAAAGTCAGGACATGCAGCTTAAGTGGTCAGTTAGATAAACATGGTATGACGTAATCCTGGTGGGAATGATGTCACAGTGTCTGACCAGCTACAGGTAGTGATGTCATCACAGTGGGGAGAGGACGGATTTTATCCATATCTTCATTTCATTTTCTCCCTCTTGTCTATTTCCAGGTGGTGGTGGTGTCAGTCTGAGCACCGTCACCCAGATCACCTTGCATCCATTAAGAACCTTCCTGCAGGTGGAGAGCCCACAGGAAGGTGGAGAGCCCACAGGAAGGTGGAGAGCCCACAGGAAGGTGGAGAGCCCACAGGAAGGTGGAGAGCCCACAGGAAGGTGGCGCCCGGCGTGGGACATGAACCCTCTACCTTGAGACTGAGAGTCTCATGCTCTACTAACTGAGCCAGCCGGCACTACATATCTTTTGGATAGAAGATAAATTTTGATAAATGATCATTTCTCGAGAGGAAAATGAGTCGTCTTTCAGTCTGTGTGGGTTTGGAAGCAGTCAGATGTAAACTTTAGACACTAGGAGGCGCAGTTTGGCTCCATCTGACACAATGATAAATGTCGCTTGAATTTGCGGGTGAAAGAAAATGACAGCATTGTTCTCTCTCTTCAAAAAGGTCATGATATATGGAATTTTCCCCACATGTGTTACATCATCTTGTTCTGAAGGTTCTTGAAGCTCAGAGTCACGTTTCAGCCTCAGTCACGGCTGTTTTTGAGGAGATATTTTGGTTTTCCCATGTATTGGAATGAGAGGAGAGAAGCGGCAGCAATCACAACTTTGACGGCTAATAAACACGAAACTGCTCGACTAGTCAAAAAAGCGCTCTACATTATTGAGTAGGAGAGACTCCTCTGTCATTTAATAGTGTTTTGAAGCAGATAAGAAAATGTCGCCCCCAGAGGAGATAGCTTTTGCTCGAGGGCCTTTTTTGGGTGAAAATCTGATTTTGAAAGGCAAATTGCGGACTTCCTGTTGGATTTCGGTCTGGGGTATTGGCATGTGATTTTTAGGTCTTGATGAGTCAAACAATTGAGTTTTGGTTTGATCACCCTACGACATTCCTACAGGCCGTAGTGGCCATTTTAGTGTTTCTAAGTGGTGCTAGAGAGCACATTTTGGCACTCTGGGCGTTATTTTTTACATTTCCTGAAATTTGTTGCCAGTCTTGATGAGTGTGTCAAATTTGGTGAGTTTTTGAGTTTTTGAGCGTGTTTAGTGGGTCAGATTTGGCTCAATCCCGGGTCAGGAGTCAAGGAAAAACATTACAAAAACAATATTGTCCTGGCCTTTCGGGCTTGGTCCCTAATTAATGTCCCTGAAACTTTACCTGACCAAGTGACTCCAGCATGGGTTTGGGTTTCGTGCCTGCAACCACACCCTTGGCTCGAAACATCTCTATGAGTTTGGGAGTGTGCATATCCAGTTTTAATGAAACGATTCGCTCCAGATAAACTGTGGTTAAACGTCTGAACTTGTCTTTGACCTGAAACACAAGATGACAAAAACACAACTTGATGAAGACACGCATTTTGCTACAACCACTAATACTTTCGTCCCCCCAGGCTACCAATTATCAGGTATAAAAGAAGAAATGAGTTTGCTGGAGTTTCACAGAAAAGAGCAGGCCATCTCTCCATCAGGTCTTGAACCGCAGGAGATTGCTTGATGATTTCCATTCTTTGAAGGGTGAAAGACTTCTCCATTTTCTCAACAAGAATCTTTTCATTGTTTTTCTTCTTAACTTCAGTCAGCAAATCTACTCTCTCCTTCTCTAAAGTGTCCTCCGTCTCACCAAATAGCAGTGGTGGTAGGTAGTTTACGTCAGCTTTCTTCAGCCTTTTGATGCCTTTGGTTCAACCCTCTTCATTGGAGATTCTTCTTTTCAGTGTGTTAACCTCCAGCTCTGGCAAGGTTTGTTGACGACTTCTTAATTTCCCCTGATAATTGCCCATTTCATACTTGATTCTCGGTTGCCACCCATATAAGCCATTAAAAGACCCGAGCTCTTTGAGGCGTGGGTACTTTTTTTACCAAGGCTTTGACCACAGCTAAAATCTGGATAGCAGTCGGGTAAGGACTTCCTGACTAACAGACCCCAGCAGGTCAGGATGGGCACCTCCACATCCTCCACCATCGTCCTCAATACTGGTGTTCCCCAGGGCTGTGTTCCAGGTCCAGTCTTGTACACGCTGTACACCCATGACTGTGTTGCGATCCATGACTCAAACACCTTCATCAAATTTGCTGACGACACAACCATTGTTGGACTGGTCAAAAACAATGACGAAACACCGTACAGGCAGGAGGTGGAAGCACTAGCAACCTGGTGCAGTGACAACCACCTCAATCTCAACACCCGGAAGACAAAAGAACTTATCATTGACTTCCGTAAGTCAAGGACCACACCACACTCAGGTCTCAGGATCAATGGGGAAGAAGTAGAGCGGGTCAAAAACTTCAAGTTCCTCGGACTGCACATCTCAGAGGACCTGGGTTGGACTGTGAACACCACCCACATCATTAAAAAGGCCCAGCAGCGACTCTTTTTCCTGAGAACGCTGAGGAGGAACAAACTCCCTCCACCTCTGCTGAAAAACTTTTATCACTGCTCAATAGAGAGTGTCCTCAGCTACGGTTGTACGGTGAGGTACGCCAGCTGCACTGCAAACGAAAAGAAACGACTGCAGCGGGTCATTAAGACTGCTCAGTGGATCATTGGATCCCCATTACCACACCTAGAGGAGATCTACTCGAGCCGGCTCGTCCGACGGGCCACAAAGATCCGAAATGACCCCGCCCATCCAGGACACATTCTGTTCTCCACCCTCCCCTCTGGAAGACTCAGAGTCATGAGAGCTCCACCAACAGACTGAAGAGTAGCTTCAGAACTTGCACTTCAATAAAAAGACTATTTTTTATTTGAATGTGAATGTGACATGCTGCTGCTGCTATTAGTGATGCAACAAACGGAATTTCGTTGTATTTGCACAATGACAATAAAGCTTCTTCTTAAATCTTAAAATGCTGTGGAGCAAAGTATTGTCTCTGCTTGCCTCTCAAGTATCCCACTTGTCCCTCTAGGATTGTTCAGCAGTGTGCCATCAAGTCAAGTCAACTCAAGTCAAGTCAAGTCAACTTTATGTATATCACACTTTAAAACAGTGTGGCTGAAGCCAAAGTGCTTCACATAAAAGGCAAAGTAAAAACAAATACAACAGAAGAGTAAAACAGACAGACAGACAGACAGACAGACAGACAGACAGACAGACAGACAGATAGACAGACAGATAGAATTGTATTGTCTGACCCAAGGGTGGCAGAAATTCGTCTTTGACAGGGCTCAAAATTGCATAACACTCACACACATAGAAGGCATTAAGAATAAAAATACTTATAAAAGACAATATTACAACATTATTAATTAAAATATGGGAGAAGGGAAAGGACCAGCTGCAAGTTGCTCAGTTCTCTGAGTTCTGTTTCCTCTGCTGGTGAGCGATGTGGCTGCAGATGGAACGAAGGATTTTTTGTATATTGTTTATCTGGCCAGTGGGACTTTGTATCTTCTGCTCGATGGGAGGAGGGTGAATGAGTGATGGAGGGGGTGGAGGGTTCCTCTGTGATCAGGATGGCTTCCCTGATCACAGAGCGCTCATACAGGTGGGACAGTGGAGTTTGGGTTGAGCCAGTTATTTTGCGGGCTTGGTCGGTGATGACAAGAGAAAATAGTTTTATTTTCTGTTTGCTGGTGAGGAAGTTGTACCAAGATGTGATATTGAAGGTGAGAATGGATCCTATGAGTGACCGGTAAACCATTGTTAGAAAATCTTTACTGATGTTGAAGTGTTGTAGCTCCCTGAGAAGTTGCAGACGCTGGAGCGCTTTACTATAAATAGTGTCGGAGTGTGTTCGGAAGGACAGGCGGGTTTCTATCTGTCCCTTAGATACTTAAAGGAGTCCACCTGTTCAACCTGTTCTACCTGGATAATCAGAGGATTAAAAAGCTGAGGTGTAATCGCTGCTCTATCCCGGCCCACACAGCACAGCTCCAGATATTTAGCTCCGGTGATTTCCCCCTGAAGGTGCTGGCCAGGTCATTGACTGCCAGTTGGTACTGGATGGGAGCCTCCACACTGTCCATGTGGACCACCAGGGCCAAGTCATCAGCATATTTAAAAAGACTCATTCCCTCCCTGCTACAGGTGATGTCATTAGTGTAGGCAGAGAACAGAGTGGGGGATAAAACACATCCTTGTGGGAGCCCCAAGTTTAAAACCAGTCTACTGGATTTAAAACCATTTAAAAGCACCTGCTGTGATCTTGCTGTTAGGAAGTCTTTTATCGATAAAATCAAAGTTGGGTGGACCTGTAGGTTCAGGAGGCAGTGTAGCAGAGTGTCAGTATTTACCGTGTTAAAAGCCGAGGAGAAGTCCATAAATAAAATCTGAGTATGTGGTTGTGCAGAGTCCATGTTTTCAGCAACTGTGTTTAGAAGAGTCAGGCTTGCATCCTCTACACCTCGGTTTGCTCTGTAAGCAAACTGGAGAGGATCCAGTTTATCGGACATGTGTGACATTAAGCCACACACCACTCTCTCCATGCATTTGCACAGGACTGATGTGAGAGCCACAGGCCTGAAGTCTTTAGAGAATGGGAACGATTAAAGACTCTTTGCACAGGTTGGGACACAGCCAGAGTCCAAGAGATGCTGGAACAGTCTGGTGATGACTGGCCCCAACTGTGCAGCACAGTCCTTAAGCACCCTGCCCCTGAGCCTGTCAGGGCCAGAAGCTTTGTGTAGGATGGAGGACACAAGCTGCTCATCTACAGTGATGGCGTCGTCATCAGTCTGCCAGTTCAAACTAAAGTGTCCTGATGTGTTGTTATGGTTGAAACTACTGGCTTTGATACATATGCGTTTGGGATATTCCCGTAACATAGATCCTGTATATTGTTCATTGTGGTGGGAGTGGTGACGGATTGTTCCAGGTCTGGAAGCTGTGATGAAAATCCCCCAGGAGAAATACAGGCTGCGCTTCAGTCTGATTGACAGCTCTGTGATCACTGTCAGCGATCCGCTCTGCCGCCGTGTTAAAGTCCGGTCCAGGGACATATGCTAAAATGACAGTCAGCTGGGAGAACTCTGGGGGTAAATAATGCGGTCTGGAAGACACCGTCAGCAGCTCGTAGTGCTCACAGCTCTCAGTCTCTCTCACTGTAAAGTTCATTGCCCACTTACTGTTGACAGCCATACAGAGTGTGGTCAAAATATCTATTCCTTCAGCACTGTATTAGGATTGTCTGTGTTATACACCTGTTAAGCTGAGCATTAAAATTACAGTAGCCAACAATGCAGGAATGTCTTTTACGACATCTGATCCAGACACCAGTTTAGCATGTAACCAAAATAGACAAGCATAAAGGAGATAGTTGAGTAAATTGCAAATGTATAAGAAATGCTGATATGTATTCTGTGTGAACTCTGTGTAAACAAACATATTATGCATGCTGACTATATCAAAACAATATATTAAAACTCGTATGTGTTTTTTAAAAATGGGGAAGCACCCTTGAGCAATTATAACCGTGTCCTCTCCAGGGGGGGAAACCCGGAATAGACCCGCTTCCCAACCAGACCATATAAGAACCCGGTTATTTCCCGACTATGATTGATTGTTCAAAAATAAAATGGGACGTGCTTGAGAGCCAAAAGGTGGACTCTCAGAATGATATGTAAGCATTGGAACAAGAGCGAGTGGCTTTGTGTCTGCTGATCGATCTGGGCACCGGGTTTTAGCAATAAAACTCTACTTTGCATCCTGAAGCCATTTTCCCATCTGTTGTGCACTTGAGAACCTGCTGAGTACCAGTATAGTTACAACATTAGAAATATATGCTTGTGAAATCTACTGCCGACGCACCTGGTCCAAGGCTGCATTCTGATCAAATTTCACGAAAAGAGCCCGCCCCCAATCGATTTCCTGGTTCTCGCTGCGTCCCGGTCAAAGCCAACGATGTTAAAGCCATCCAGTTGCAGGTCTGTGTCCCCAGTGAGCCAAGTTTCCGTGACGCAGAAGTGGCTGGTCTGTCGGTAGTCCCGATCGAACTGTAGGAAGGTGGAAAGATGATCTACCTTGTTCTGAAGCGATCTCACATTTGACAGCGCAATGGCAGCCGGCTGCCTCTCTTCCTCAGTCTGTTTCTTATGCCTCCTCTGGACCCCCTCTTCCTCCGGATGCATTTTCACTTCTGATTGCGAAATATCTAACAAGGGATATTGTCGGTGAGGAGAGGTGCGGGTGTTGGTACCGGCAGCTGGGGGCCGAGCTCCAACAGGTAACTCCGTGAATACGTGAGCCTACCTGTGGTGGTGGTGAACAGCTGTGTAGGTGGCAAACGAAGCCCATTTCCTGGCAATAGAGTCATTAAAATGAGCCAGAGGCCAAGCAAATAATGTGCTGTTATTGTTAGATGTCCATTGAAGCAGTCCATTTTCACCGAAACACACTCAAAACCACGAATTAAACGTAAAAAACGCAGACACTCAGAGCCGTGTCAGGAGTCGCTCTGGCAGAGTAGTGCCCCCTCCACATTACACACAAAATAGTGAAATACAGTAAAACAAACAATAAGATTAACAACAATAAAACCAGGCACAGAGTCTCAAACATGGATAAAAGCCAAGGAATGAAAATGGGTCTTAAGATTAGTTTTAAAAGTTAACAGTGAGGGGGGCTGTCTGACGGGCAGTGGAGCTCATTCCATTTTCATAGGCTTGGTTTCCTGCTTCCAGCAAAATGAAAAGAAAAGATGGTCATGGCTGAGACCTGTATGATGTCATCTGAAGAGGACAGCTGGATTGTGTCCTGAGACCCAAATGAATGGGTGGAACTTGCATCAAATGATTGTTGTGCTACTGAGGATTCAGCATCTGATTCGTCCACAGTACTGAGAGATTTGTGACGTGGTTCAGTCATTACAAGCTTTAGGGTAGCCTTGTCTTGTACATCTTCAATTGAGGTCAAAGTGAAAAACTGGTCCTCGAAATCCATGTCTTGGTAGATCACAGTAAATGACCCTGGAATATGAAAAGTCTCTTGAATAATACAAGATTGCTGAGGGTAGGAGCAGTTTGCGACACCCATGCGTCATCCTCCAAAATGATGCACAGCTTTGCTAGTTCAACAACTGAGAAATATTTCTTCATAATTTCTTTCCTCTTGAATGAAGTAGTGAAAAAGCCCTTCTGTCCCCAAAGCAGTACTAATAGGATGTAACTCTGAAACATTTTTCACCAAAACTGAGATAACCGCTGAATCCAGTTCACAGTTAAGTAATGTAGACTCGACCACATCCTGATGCACTGGAGGAAATGAACAGTCGCTCATCAACTAGTTCATCAATACATTTGTTGGGCCCATTGAAAGTGTTTTCCAACTTCAAGAAGAGAAGGACAAACTTGTCCTTTATGTCTTTAGACAATTCCTGTGGTTCCTCATCCAGAGGCTCGAGATAATCTGCAGAGGTCTCATCCTCAAGAGCGTGTTACGGCGGGGAGACGGAGGCTCAAGCGCAGAAAGTCACCAGAAAAGAGATGGAGTGAACCAAGGATTTTATTTAACATAAAAAATAATAATTTTAGAGTTCTCCTCCAGAAGAGATAAAGTCTTGGGGAGAGTGGCTCACGGGTCAGGCTAGCGTGGACAGAGTCAGGCTGACGGAGCGAGGGGACGTGTCCTTGTCCGGACTGGGGCTCCCAGGAATCAGGACCAGAGCCGAGTACAGAGCAGATTGGGGCAGAGCAGGTTGAAGCTGTGGTCCAGTGGGCGGCGGCCGAGGCGGTGTGGGAAGAGCTGGTGCTGGCTGGGCCCGAGCGTGGAGTGTTGACGACGTCACTCTGATGATGAGGAGGAGTGAGAGCGTGTATGAGCAGGTAGCAAGAGGTAGAGTTAACAGACAAACACCACAACTACTAACTCTTGTTGATTTTACGGTCCCGAGTGGAGTGAGGAGCCCGTTTAAAAAGCAGAGCCACTCCTCCAAAACGCCTCCACCTGCTACCCGCAGCTGTACTGAATCCTGGTAATTAACCCAGCCAGCTCTTCCATCCCAAACACCACCTCCAGGCACGCCCACCTGAAACACACTGCAGGGAAAAAAGCACACACCTGCAGCCAATAACCCCTCCCCCTAAGGGGCTGCAGGAGAGCCGATCATGACAGAGCGGGCTTAACACTTCACTTTTAAAATCCTCAGGGGGATGTGCAGCATGTTTTCTGGGTCTATGAGGAGCAAAAGTGGAATAAATGTTTGTACTGAAGCTGAAGTTTCTGAAGACACATGCAACGACTTTGAACTTCCTGAAGTGGTGCCAAGATGCTCAAAATACTGCTTCTCTGAAGTAAAAACACTAGAATGGCACAAGAGAGCAGTAAATGACAGAAGTTCCCTTTGTGTCACCAACTCTCCAAGCTGTGGGGACAAATGGGTCTGAAGGGAGGTGGATGTTTTGAATGAAGAAGAGCAATCAGTGTGAAGACAAGGGAGGGACAGACTGCAGCCACCTTGCCCATGTTGAAGCCTGGAGTGTTTTAACAATCCTGTCTGCTGGTCTGACTCCAAACTACACCTCTTCCTCCTCCACCTCATGTTGAAGCCTGGAGTGTTTTAACAATCCTGTCTGCTGGTCTGACTCCAAACTACACCTCTTCCTCCTCCACCTCATGTTGAAGCCTGGAGTGTTTTAACAATCCTGTCTGCTGGTCGGACTCCAAACTACACCTCTTCCTCCTCCACCTAATGTTGAAGCCTGTAAAATCAATGCAACATGTCATCACTAAGGTAGTTGGTGTCATTGAAAGTTTCTGTCACTTTAATCTTCAACAAGACTCCTTTGATCTTACTTTGATCAGCTGTTGAGAACAAATTCCTGAGTCCCCGTCCTTCAGTATTCTGTGAAATCTACTATATGAAATGTGAAAAGCAGACAGAATATAAAAGTGAAGAACACTGTATTCAATGCTTTTAGTCTTGATGGTCGATGTCATCCCCACACAAATGACGGCACAAAAGCAAAACCAACCTTAAACACAGAGATCCACAGCAAGCCTTGTTGTGTTGATGGAATCTAAGAAGTAAAGCTGAGCTCTGGAATCCTGCAATCTCACAAACAATATCATGGAGCCTCTGCTGGAAAATCCTAGATCATCCAAGTATTAATATTCCAGAGTGCAGTGAGAAGCTGAACACCACACTGGGATCTGATTACATGAACATTAGTCTGAACTACAAAACTGAACTTTGATGTTTCCTTCAAAACTAAAACACTCAGAAATAAACAATTTTTTTATTAATGATAATGACTCATCTGAGTTTTAAAAACTAACCAACACAAAACTACAACTTTCAAAATACCAACTTCAGGGTTAATTGTTTTTGGTTTTTCCCTCAAACTGTTTTCTGACTGACTGGACATTGTATAGGGAATCAATTATCCAACTATTTTAATCAACAATAATGAACTAAAATCAACAAAATGCCAAAGGTCACATTACAGATTGAAATCACACATATCACAAATTAAAATATCCTAATATTGTAATGTTGCCTTCATAGTCAGACGTCTTTGTTGGTTCAAGCTGCTTCTATTGCTCTGAGAGGATCCAGCTGCCTGGACTCTTCCACTGCAGTAACTTCATCTGGACGTCTGGAAAACACAACAACATTCTAGTGACCAGTGACGTGCGGTGAGGTTCATGACTGGTGAGGCACTGACTTCATCACAGTCAGATTTACAAACATATGAACCCTAAAGAGTATCTTATTCACCATTTGATTGGCAGCAGTTAACGGGTTATGTTTAAAAGCTCATACCAGCATTCTTTACACATACAAACTGTAGCACACAAAAAAGCACATTTAATAAAAAAAAAAACGTCATTATGGTCTTACCTTTACTTATAAATGAAGTCCATGCGCCGCTCCTTCTGAACAAAAGCATTGATAACTTGTTTATAGAAGTCTTCCTTATCTTTCTTCAGTTTTAAAAGTCTCTCTGTCTCGATGGAGATCACTGCCAGGGAAGAAAGTCGTCCTTGATCGGTCCTGTTCCGACTGTATGTTTTGATTCTTTTCAGTGCTGAGAATGACCGCTCCACCGATGCTGTAGTAGCTGGAACAGTGAGCACTAGCTGGAGTAACTTTGTCGCCTCAGGAACAGTTTGGATGAGGTCCTTCTGGGCCAAAAAGCTGAGAAGCTGTCCAGGAGATTTACATTCATCCCTCACCGTTTGTGAGCTATACAGTCCAACAAGATCCGCCTTTAGTTGCACAAAGTCAAAGAATCTGGCATATTTTGACAGGCTCTGCAGTTTTGTGTCATCAAAATGTTTTGACATTTGACTGAATTTTGCGCAATCCACCAAACCAAGGAAAGCCAGCTCACCAAAATGATCAAACCTAGCCTTCATTTGATAGCTTATGTCATCCAGAATGTTACAGAACACTCATGTTCGTTCAAATCTAATTGACTGTCTGCCTCCACTCTCTGCCAGGCCAAGTGCACTGCATTTCTTCTCAAATCGGTCACAGAAACTCTCGAACTCCAGTCTCATGCGATCGAGAGCTGCAATGGTGTCGCGGATGCGTGCAAGACAATATTCAATGTCCATCACTTTGTTTTGCAGCACTCTAAAAAGTGCATTAGTCTCCATTGAAAATGTCCTCATATACCATAAGGAGAAAGCATGTAGATGCTTTTGACAGCCACTGATCGTATCCTGCTGCCATCATCAGCGTGCCATTATCCCAGCTGTCAGGATTTTCAATGATGATGTGAAATAACGTGCGCAGATCATCATGGTGCATGCTTATTGTCTGCAGCAGCCTAGAGTTAGAGCTCCATCTTGTGGGCGCTGCTCTGGGTAAACGGCGCTTGACAACATCATCCAGCAAGTGAGTGCGCTTTGTGGACTTGCTGAAAAATGAGGCTAGTCCCTCGGCTGTTTTAAAAAACGTGCGACACTCGGGCATGCACTTTGCTGAATGCAATAGCACTAAGTTCAGCTTGTGTGCGTAACAGTGGGTGAACATGGCTTCGGGCACTCTTTCTTTAATTTTAGCTTGCACGCCATTAAGCTCTGAGGCCATTACAGCGGCCCCATCATAGGTCTGAGCTACAAGCTTTTCAACACAGTCATACTTCTCCAACACTCCCAGGACATACTCAGCAATGGCAGGAACGCGTCTGTCTTTACTGACGTCATCAAATCCCAAAAACGCCTCCCTCACCTCACAGCCTGCTTCAGTTGTAGCCACATACCGTAATATGACAGAAATCTGAGCTTGGTTTGTGACATCTGTGGTCTCGTCCACTTCTACAGCAACAAATGGGGCTGCACTGATCTCCTTTTTAATGTCATTTCTAATGACATCACCAACTGCTTCGATTAAATCATTCTGTATTCTATTTGACAAGCCAGAAAGTACAGTGGATGTCTCCAAATGCCTAGCTAGCCTGTCATCTTTCTCAGCAATAGCATGCAAGAGTTCAACATAGTTGCCACGATTGGTAGAGCCTGTATCTTTCATCATTTCCACGGAATGCCAGTTGCTGTTTGGCGAGGAAGCAGGTGACATTGATGAGGTCTTTTAAAATCTCTCGGTTCTCCTTTACCTTAGCATTGTGGGTGCTGATGTTGAGTCTTCGCTGTTCATCCAAAGCCAAGTCTATCCTGGACATCCCGAACGTTTTGAGCGCGATCTGGCTTTGAATGTGAGTGGTCGACTGCTCATGTTTGATGAGGCTTCTCTGCAAATTCTTCAGGTCACAATATCCCATCTGAGTCCAGACATTGTCACAAGAAGAGAAAAGAAGACAGGAAAAGCAGAAAAGGCGGTTTCTTGCTGGACATCCACACAGCCAGCCCTTTCGTGTGTACCACTCCGTTTGAAAAGAACGGGTCTTCTGTCCCGAAGTCTGAAGAAAACCTTTTAGCTCCGGCGTTGGTCTTCCTTTAATTATTACCTCCTGCTTCGATTGAAAGTCCAGTTTAGAAAACTGTTTTATTTTAGTTATGTAATTCTCCATGTTAAAAGTAAGTCCAGGCGAGAGGAAAAAATAAACGATCGCTGCACTTGACTTGCTAACTGTCGCTTGTTGTCACTTATTCTGCAGCCGAGTTGTCGCAAGAAGGATCCCTGGGATCACTAGCGCCCTCTACCATGAGGCAGGAGAACTGCGTGCCTCACCCAGTGCGTCTTCGCAGCCGTTTTATGATTGCTCAGCACAAGAAACACGTTACACACATACACATTATATACCTCAGTTAACTAAACTATGGAAATTTATAATATAATTCATATAGCAAAAGTGTTTGAACATTTTAATAGCGACATACAGAGAGATAGCAATACGGTCTCACTGCACAGCAGGCCAGCAGTTAGCCGAGCGCAATCCATAGTGAGGCTCAGCTGGCTGCTGCCTCACCGCAAGTCTCTTCTCAGTATTTGAACGGTAAATGTGAAAATTCAGCCATTTTGAATAAAAATAATCTAAAACTGATGATGTTAAATGGAAAATAACTTTATAGTATAATCACTGGATACATATAACAATTTAATTAATTTTTTTTCTTTTTACATTTTTTTTCTTTACATGATGGCAGGTGAGGCACTGCCTCACCTGCCTCCCCTGACTGCACGTCACTGTTAGTGACATATCATTAAATCATCATGTGTTACAACAGGAGAAATTCAAACTAATGTTGAGTTGGACACAGTTGGATCATCAGAAGAACACCGATAACACAAAAAGGTTCCTGTTTTTCTCATTAAAATGATCGTGGGTGGTGTAAAGTAACCTTGCTCCAACATGACTAATCCCAGCAGCCAGGATTAAATTACTACTGATATCATTTTAGAGCCTGCAGAGGGTGTGCATGTTACTGCAATCAGCTCATTCACTTTATAGTCAAGCAACTTTTTCATTTGAACACTGGTCTAAAACAACTGACAGCAAATGTACATACTCAGTGGTATTTCTAGATGTAAATACTTGGTGGGGCAAGATTTTATTTCAGGTCTCGTGACACTATTGAATTCCAAAGTAAAGCGTGTTCACAACCTTTTAGCCACAACATTATAACAACGTTAATCCCTACAAATGTTGAGCCTTGGAAATAGCCGCTCAAAAAATAAAAATAAATAAATAAATCATTCAAAAAAAAAAAAAAAATCAACGTTGGGTTTCAAACCAGGTCTCGCTGTTTCAGGGACGCCAGCTCAGCCACGAGTAAGGCCACAAATTTTTGAAATTCTTAAAAAGTCTTCCCATGTCTTACTTTAATTTTCTCAGCTAAACTAAGCGTTTCAAACTCGTCCTCGTAAATAATCAAACTAATACATTTTAATTATTAACTGTTTGTTAGCTTGAGCTGCGATCAAACTGGTATTTGTTCAACTCGCTCCAGTTCTGTGAAGCTCAGCCTCTATCAGCACCAGCCAATCAGCTCTGAGCATCTAATTACGTTGTTAGTGGGGCTTCAGGCTTCAAGCCCCACGAGGCTTCGAAATCACATGAGCTGAATGAACGGAGCCACAGCCTGAGCATGAACACTTTCACTTTACTGCATGTAATACACACTGCATGGTGAGAGAGGGGTGAGCTACACTAATGTAATACACACTGCATGGTGAGAGAGGGGTGAGCTACACTAATGCAATACACACTGCATGGTGAGAGAGGGGCGAGCTACACGAATACAATACACACTGCATGGTGAGAGAGGGGCGAGCTACACTAATACAATACACACTGCATGGTGAGAGAGGGGCGAGCTACACTAATGTAATACACACTGCATGGTGAGAGAGGGGCGAGCTACACTAATGCAATACACACTGCATGGTGAGAGAGGGGTGAGCTACACTAATGCAATTCACACTGCATGGTGAGAGAGGGGTGAGCTACACTAATGCAATTCACACTGCATGGTGAGAGAGGGGCGACCTACACTAATGTAATACACACTGCATGGTGAGCGAGCTACACTAATACAATACACACTGCATGGTGAAAGAGGGGCGAGCTACACTAATGCAATACACACTGCATAGTGAGAGAGGGGCGAGCTACACTAATGCAATACACACTGGATAGTAAGAGAGGGGCGAGCTACACTAATGTACTATCAGTGTGGATCAGGATGAAACACAACCTGAAACCGCAAGAGGAGACCAAGAACCAGGGAGGACAGTCCTCACAGTAATTATGTGCTCTATAAGAGGAAGTTTTATTCACAGACAAGAAAATATTGTAGATAATCTTAAAGAATTAATAACGTAGTTTGCATGCAGTCCTTTCTGATGACACCGGGTGGCGCTCAGCCTCACCTGCCCCTAATGACCAGTCGTCCCTGTACATACTCAACCCCATGGAGGACCAAAACTAAATAATATTGCGTCATATACAACCATACTTATGATAAATTAATCAATAAATAAAGATAGCAATTATTTACTTTAAAAATGTGACATGAATTCAAATTTCTGTCTTGATTTGCATCTGTATTCATTTCAACTCCCTGGATTCAATTAGAAAAACAGTTATTTGATGAGAAAACTCCACCTCATATGGGATTTACAGGAAGAAACTGTTATAAACATATCAAGTGTGGGAGAGAGCGCAATCTATCTGCACTCCACCTCCAGCTCCTCCACAGTAAAACAAATACATTTTGGACAGCCATCATTTTTGGATGGACACCAAAAACACCAATTTCTGCCTAAAACCATGCTGGCAGGACAAACTGATGTCTCTTTTGTTTACTGAGTGGGTCTTTAGTCACACAGTACAATACACCATTCTGAATGTGAAGTCTGTCCCACTGTTTGAGTAACGAGTCAGGACCTGCGCTTTCCCACCTGGACCCAGGCGAAAAAAAAGTATACTTTAGCACACTAAATTTAAATACACTTAGTATACTTCACAAGTATATATTATTAGTGTACTCAAGTGTGTTGTTTTCGAGCATTTTAAAAATGTACTTAGTATACTAATGATATATCATTAGTGCTACTTAAGACGTACTAAAATAGATCTTAGTGTACTTAAGTGTACTATTTTGAGACACCATTAAGATCAACTTAAATATACTTAAGTATAACTTTCTGTACTAATGCTGTACTTATTTAAAATGTTCTTTAATTGAACTGAAAGTATACTTTAAACCACTTTTAAGATTACCGTGAGTAAATTTAAAATATACTTGAAATGTATTTCTAATATAATAAAAATGTGTTGCCATTGCATTTGAAATATGTTAACAAAAAGTTTTTTTAAAGTTATACTTAAGTATATTTAAGTTGATCTTAATGGTGTCTCAAAATAGTACACTTAAGTACACTAAGTTCTATTTTAGTGCATCTTAAGTAGCACTAATGATATATCATTAGTATACTAAGTACATTTTTAAAATACTCGAAAACAACACACTTGAGTACACTAATAATATATGCATGTGAAGTATACTACATGTACTTCAATAAAATACACTTCAATACTACACAGAAAGTATACATTTTTTAAACTTCATTTCAAGTAAACATAAAAAATAACAACATACTTGCAAGTACAAAAAAGTTTATTTTTAACATGTACAGTTTAATGTTGGTACATCTAAACAACATTTTCAAACAGTCTGTCTCCATTGTGACATTTGTATTCAACAGGCAACTCCTTTTAGGAACACTCTGAACCAAGATATCTGGCGTAAACCAAATAATGAAGATGAAACTCTTTTCTATGTGAACATTTGGAGTTCAAACAAGTTTAAAGAAACTATATCCACAAACAAAACAAAAAATTCAAACACTCAAAATTCAAACAGCAGTTACAACACTGTTGTAATTGCTTACTGTTTCTTTTTGAACACAAAATTCTCATTGTTACATTTTCTCCGAATCACTGCTCTCACATCAGACCCAGTTGTCCCTTGAAATTCAGCAATGACTGTATCTGTATAAAAATAGAAGAGAAAAAATAAAATGGTATTACAAATCATGCTTTTCCAGAGTTATCACGTTAGCGAGAAGGGGCGTGGATACACAAGGACAACTTCAAACATGTTGCTTCTGGCTATGGCCGAGTAATGGGTGGCGGCATAAGAACAAAATGTTATCAAGGGAAATAGATTTAACCAATACTTACCAATAAGGGCACTCAGCTTTTCTGGATGGAGCTGCTCCTTCGATGTTCCACCATGCAATGATTTTCCTGTCAGAGATGAGGATGCCAACACATCCCGACCAAAGATGAGCATGGCTAAATCCTGTGTGAACAGGGACATTCTTGTTCGGTTTAGTCTTTGGAAACTGCTTTTGCTGACCTGCACCCCTGTGTTGCCCAGGAAAATCTGTGTCCAGGAAATAAAAAAAATTCAGTTATTACAAATGGCCCTCGGAATATGTTTCTGGAATGCAAGACTAAGCAGAACTACTGAATGGCAGATAAAGATAAAGTTTGAATTCCTGCATTTCTTAAATGACTTAAAATATCATTTCTGAACACCTACATGATGAAATGGAAAATATAGTATTAGGTATTACTACAGAAAAAAAACTGCTAATAGTCAAGTAGTTTACAACAATTTTAAAGGACACAACTAAAGGAATGTGAAAACCTTTTCCGTAAAGCATTAAAATGTAATGCTACGCTATTTAGTGAAATAAACTTTCATTACAAAGTATCTAAATGTATTTATTCAATAAAATGTTTTCTGTAATAAAAGGCATCTTTTAGTGGAAATGGAAAACATACCATTTCTGTAGCAGGACTGGAAGAACCAGAACTCATACTGTCAGTGTCCATAGGTGGCATTCTCTTCATGGTTGCTATAAGATCTTTGACACACTTGACTAAGGCTGGTATTTCTGCATTAGGGGAAAAAACACAAGTCACAAGTATGTGAGGGATTAGACTCCTATCGATACAATTACTGGCATAAAAAAAAAAGAAAAAATCATTCTTTGTGTGAATACCTTTGAGAGCATCCATCACTTCCTGTTGCATGTCAACATTGGATGTTGATTGATCCATCAGGACACTCTCCTCTTCTTCACTTGGCCCTTGGCAGAGGTCCTGCATTAATAAAAATATCAGCAATGCTATGTTAATGTGACTCACTAGGAACCAAAACTGGAATTACTATCATGGAGGAGTTTGCTTCCATGAACCATTACATGTCCAGTTACCATCCATGTTCCTAAATAATAAATAATAATACTTTCATCTAAGAACAATTTCATCTTATTAGACAACTGTGAAATGTTGTTACCACTTGAATATGAATTCTTGAACTATAAACAAAAACAGATTTTGTGAGGTCACAGTGGCCTAACTGGTTTTCAAAAAAGAGCCCAGATTAACATAGACAGTAATCCCCACCTTGTCCCAACATAAGAACAGAAATACCTCAGCATTCTATTGCTGTTCCAAAGGGAAATGTGCAATCATCTTTGTGAGAGAAAGCAGGAGAGATATTTTTAGATGTGGTACCAGTCTGCTCTCCAAGCTAACTTTTTTCAAACCAGGACCACTTGAGGGCCTAACGGGAAAAAAGCATCGGCAGCATAAAAAATTTAAAAGCGCCAATAAGATCTCCATTCAACACAACAGATTCACATTAACTCTATAACTGATAAACAATTTGGCTTATTGGTAAGTTTAAAAAAAAGCTGGAGGTTGCGCCTCTGAAATAACTCTGGACCAAGATTATTAAATGGTAGCCTAACATGTGGCTTTGAGGGACAGAGAGAGATCACTGTGGAGTTGAAACCTTCCACACAGAAGCAGTGAGATAGAAGTGCTATATGACTCTAAATAGACATGGAGGTCAATTCACACTAGACAGGTTTGTTTAGGCAAACAACCACATAGGAGTAGTTTTAGTTTCCTTTCTTACATTTTGTATGTACTTACAGTTGATCCTGTAGCCTGAGGTGGATCAAATAAATCCACATTGGTGTCTATGTGTGTTTCATCGTCTTCACTTGTCAATGGGGTGGAGGTTGTTGGAGTTCTTCTCAGCAGTGAGGATTTCCGTTGGGAAAGGACTCTGTCTCTTGCAGCCTTTGCCAGCTTTGGTTTCTAAAACAAAGGGCCGAAAAAGTGAATGTTTAAACTGAAAATGCAAGAGAGGGGTAAATGTCCATCTTTAGATGTTTGTAGAATCGATCAACTACTGTACAGGATATTAGGTAGTGTGAGACTATATTTCACCAGTGGAACAATACTCACATATTGTTAGGCTAAAATGTAGCTTTGCAATACGTCTTCAAGTTCAATTTCATTAATTTTATCTTTTCTTATCCTACAAAGTGTCATGCTTTGTAGTTTTTGTAATTATTAGACAGTGTACAATACTTCAAAACTAACACAGCTGGAGTGCCATCATCCACTTCTGCAACATGCACTGCTATCAAACCTAAAGCTGTAATATTTTAAAAGATGTCATATCCAGCCACAATATTCCATTAATTCTTTAAATACTCACATTTTTTGGAAGAACTTGTGGGTCAATCTGTGTTTCATCTTCATCTGAAGAGAAACTGGAAGTTGTAGTCGCTGTTTTTCTCTGCACCGAAAAGAAAGGATGTATTACATGACAACAGTATATGAACTATACCACAGATGCTTTCTGATGAACATTTTTTTTTAGAAAAAACATTTAAACTATAAAACATCATAGTTTTACAGTGCCATACATTCTTTACAGAGTTTGTGTGTGTGACATGAACCTCTTCTTCTCTTTCATCTTTGCAGTCAGCAAGAGAAACTAAATGTTTTACTAGCTACTGAAGTGCATTTTGGAATATTCAAATAGATACAGATACATTTTCATCACTCAAGGTCCTATAGTTTCAGAAACAAATAATTCAGTGGGTGACATTCACTTAATATTATTATTTGTCATAAACAAGATGGTAGACAAGATATTAAAAGCATAACAAACCTGCAAATAGAGATTTCAAATGAATCAAGAATTTGGTAACTATGATAAGAAATGGAGCAGCAATTTAATCCTGCAGGTTATTTAATCTGATATGAAATGCAAAGCGAGGAAGGAGGACAAAAGCAAAAACCAATCGCTGTGGCAAGTGTTAGAGCAGCAACAGGTCATTCACAAACATGTAGTGACAAGTGATGAAACTGCAAACTATCTTCTCACTGCTGCCACTGCTGTGTATGAGTGTAAAAGACAGCAGCTGAGAGCTGAGAGCAATATTAGTCAGCAATCTGCATTACTACTCAGTATATTACATACACTGAATATGCACATGTGCGTGTTTGCAACATATTGTGAGTTCTACCACAAAGTTGATATATTTTATTTTCATATTACCGGTAATAGGATGATGAGGGTGTTTTTGCAGTAGATTCACCTTTGTTATAAACATATTTGAATGTTATATCTATCTACAAAATATCTGGTATTGTGGTGTCCCTAGTGTATTTTCTATATAAACTACCAACACAAGCAAAACCACCTTTGATTTATTTCCACCATGTGTTGTGGTACAAGGTGAGGTCCTTCTCCTTGCATTGGCCACGTGCCAGATGTCCTCATTCTTCAGAAAGGCTGCTTTTCTTTCCATCAACTCTTTGTAGTTGTCTGTAACATCAACCATATCAGAAAAAAATTTCAAGACCATTTTTTTTCCGTCATTGGCTGTACATTGTTACATGTACAACAAATGCACAGCGGCTAATAAAATATTTACACAGAAAAGGTAACTGGAAGTCTTCTTATAAACATAGTTACATTACATACAAGGTTAACCCAAAAATATTAGCATGAGCTCTTTATCATCACTAACACGTGTGCATTTATGGTTAGCACCACAAAAACGTCTGCTAAACATTCTTTAAACGAAATATTCAACAATACAAACCTCCGAGCAGAAGCAGTTTGGCGGCCACCTTGTTTTGAGGCGCTTTCCTCGTGGACCAGCACACTTCCATCCAGCCGTCTTCACTCGAGAGGTCCGGCCGTTTTAAAACCTGAACCAGCTGCTGTCTGTACTGACGTCACACAATGTCAATACTTTCCACGTGAATTGTGTTGTCCCTAAAATAAAACATCCCAAACTTGAACTGTGCCATGATTGTACTATGACTCCAGGACGACGTTTCTTTCTGCATCAGCCAATCAGTGGCAGCACTGCGCGTGCGCGACGAGTACTTCGGGGTCAATTTGAAAATGTCCACATGCAAATTTTCTAAATATTTGACTGTGAAAATATTAATAGTCTGCCAGACAAAGACTGTACATTCTTTCCAAAAATTTACAAGAGTAATTAATAAAAGAAGTATTTGTGAACATTGTAGATGTCCATGCACGCATGCGCACATACTGTATTGTGATAGGCTCCACTTGCCGCTCGCGCCTTCTGCAATTTACCGGGTTAGAGACAAACGGGTAAACAGTAAAACCGCCGCAGACATGGCACCCAAAAGACATTACAAAGAATATCTGCTGAATGAATCAAGCCAACCTTCAAAAGCAAGCAAATACAGACGGATAGCAAAGGAAAAAGAGGTATTTAATCTTTCACATTAATTTTATTATTAACAGCAGTGATTATATGTGCATGATTATAGAAGAAGATTACTAGTTTTTAACTTTAAACACAATGATTGTTTTGTCCATTGCAGAATATTTTAAACTGCAGAGGAAATTATAAGAAATACCTCAGTTATGCATCCTGCAACAACAGAGAGATCTTGAAAAAGGTAAACCACTTTTTTCGTTCACACAATGAATTGTAGATCGTGTTACATGCAAGTTGACATTGCAACTGCACTCTCTAGATTCCACTTTCAAATAACGGTGAACCAACATCCTCTCTGGAGGGATACACAGGAGACATTCCCACAACTAACAAACAGGTAAAAAAAACAACATAAAATAAATAATAAAAAATAGACTGTAAGTATTAAGTAAAAACCGTGATTATTTTGTTTAATGCTTCCATTCTGAAATACACATAAGCAAATTACCTATTACTTTCCTTAAAAGTTTTCATTCATTCAGAATTGTATTGGTAATGTTTATTTTATCCTAAATGTTTACAGTATGATAGTTTAATACATATGTGCTTGTTCATGAGCAGAATGATCCAGAAGTGGGCCTTCTTACAGAAGGAGCAAGCAGTCAGTCATCAGAAGAGTGTTCAAGAGGAAACCGTCTTGTTGGTCCAATAAGAGAGCATCTGCATCAGGACAGACCAAACAGAGATTCATCAGAGGTAGGGGCTTTCTCTTAAAATGAGACACAAAAATACATTGTTGTCATTAATGCTTACCTTGTGAATTTCCATGTATATTATATCTTCATTATTGTGCAGCCTGCCAGCGAGGGAGCATGCAGACAGTCCCACCCAGTGCTAGAATTGCCCCCCTCCACATATTCACAATGCACTTCTCACACAAGTGAGGATCAACAAGGCATGCAAGTTGGAACAAAAGCACAGGTACTGTAGATACAAGTTACTAGTTTCCTTTTTTATGCTTAAAATAATCATTTTAACCAATACAGAAAATGTTAATATAGTAGTTTTTATTTTTTTAACCCTCTGGTGCATAGCGGTCACTTCAGTGGACAGCTACTAAAAGAAAAGTTGAACATATTTATTCATGTCCTGAGAAGGATAATAACATTTGAGAAAAAAATCTTGACCAGGGTTTTATTAATTCATGCATCAGAGGGTTAAGCTGTGACATATACCTTCCCTTAATTAATACGGGTCTTCAGTATGTGAAATTGCAGTCACCATTTTCCTGGATATTATCCATATATTGGATGTTCAATGCAAAGATTCTGCAGATTTGGATTCATTTGTTTGATTTGACTTAAATCTGGTGTTTTATTCCACCAATCCAACAATTTAGTATTTATGAAGCATTATTATTCAGTTTTGGTTCAATGTTTGAACTCACTGTTTTGGTAGAAACAGATGTCCTGTCTTGTATCCACCCAAGGATTAGAGCTTTTCAGTAGCCTTGTGCCTGATTTGTTTGTAGAGTTCCTTTGTTTTCTTGGTTTGAGTAAGGAGATAAACATTTTGTAGAGTAACTGAATTCCACTCCCTTACTGCTACAATTTTACTTAAAGCTAGTGTGTATCCCATTTGAATAACTTTTCCTGCTAACTACCCCATAAGGCAACATAGTACACTTTCTAAATGAAAAAACTACCAGAAGGCTTGTAGTATTATACCACTTGCCTTTTGAAGCACTAGTATTGTTTTGTATGTCAAAAAAGGAAATAAAATGATTTATGCTTATATATATATCTTGTCAGGGCATGTTAGAGAAGCAACCAGAATCCAATGTGTCTGCTACTCCACCTGACCAGCAAGAGACGCCAAACCCACAGGTTATTAGCATTTATTATTGTACAGTATGTTTTCTGTTGTTCAGTGCAAATGAATTTAACAAGTTTCTTTCTGTTCCATTTTATATCTTCACAGGTAGATACTTTTTTGTTGGATGGAGATGATCCAGTGTATCCCGGAGCTCCACTGACAAAGGGACAAAGTTTAATCTTACTGATGTCTTATGTACTAAGGCACAATCTGACAGGTGTGTCACTGGAACATCTACTGAAGATTTTCAATGAACATTTCCCTGGAATGGTACCAGTAACCGCATGCCTTTTTCACAAAGCTTATGGACAATATGGAAATTATGTCCCCCATTTTTACTGTCCAGCATGTGAAAACTACTTAGGGGTAAATAATACCAGTGAACTACAGTGTGGTGCTTGTAATGCAGTAACTGATTCAGAGAGCTGTCTCAAAAGTGGGTGTTTCTTTCTAGTGCTTAGTTTGGTTTTGTTCAAGCAATGCTTTGATCTGTGAAGCCAAAGTTTAAAAAAAGACTGGCAAATTGCAGATGTCATTTCAGATATTCAGTGTGGAGAAGAATACCAGAAACTAAAGGAATCAGGTGAATTAGGTGAGGATGACGTATCTTTAATTTGGAACTGTGATGGAATTCCAGTTTTCAGGAGTTCAAAGTATCAAATTTGGCCAATTCAGTGCCAGGTTATAGAACTTGAACCTAAAGAACGCAAGGCAAATATCTGTCTTCCTTGTCTCTGGTTTGGCGAGAAGAAGCCAAACATCTTAACATTTTTTAAGCCATTTGTTGATGAACTACTAATGCTAGAAAAAAATGGCATTAAATGGAAGGACTCAGCAAATGTACAACATGTCTCCAAAGTGTATGCGCTGATATGCAGTTCAGATTCAGTTGCTCGCCCACTTCTAAGAAACACCAAACAGTTTAATGGCTTTTATGGATGTGATTTTTGTTACCATGTACCAACATGGTCCTTACACAAACAAAGGCCCAAAACCACATCTTAGAACTGAAGCTGAGCATTTTGATCACGCAATGGCTGCAACACCAGACAGTCCTGTAATGGGAGTAAAAGGACCTTCCCCATTAATGAAACTCACAAAATTTCAAATGATAAATGGATTTATTCCAGAGTATCAGCACTGTGTCTGCCTTGGTGTGACAAGACAACTAGCAAAACTGTGGTTTGACTCAAGAAATCATGACAAAGCCTGGTACATAGGAGGAAAATCAGACCACATTGACAAAGAGCTCTTTGCAATTCAACCTCCTGTTGAGATAACAAGAGTACCACGATCTGTAGCAGACAGAAAATATTGGAAAGCATCAGAGTGGAGGTCATTCCTGTTATTCTATGCCCTGCCTTTACTGAATGGGGTCTTGCTAAAGAAGTTCTGGAGCCACCTTTTTTTGTTTGTGTTTGCAATGCACATTCTTTTGGGAGAAACGGTGAAACGGTGTGATATTGAAGTAGCTGAAAGAGCTCTCCAAAAGTTCTCACTGCAGTTTGAGAAGTTATATGGTGTATCAAATATGACGTTTAATGTCCATCTTCTGACACACCTTGCAGCAAGTGTTAGGAACTGGGGACCTCTGTGGGCCACATCAACCTTTTCCTTTGAATCGTTTAATGGCACTCTGTTGCAGTACTTCCGTGGGACACCACATGTTCCAGAGCAAATAGTTAAAAGATTTCTTTGCGGCAGGAGTATAACACAAAAAGCAGAAAAGTACATGGTAGATGCTAATGAAGGGGTTAAACACATTTTTTCACATCTCCTAAACAGCAATGTATCGAGTACTAATTCAGCTAGCCTTAATGAAAATGTCAGGGTTTTTGGAAATCCTTGTCCTAGCAAACTGTCAGCATTAGACAAACTTGCTATCAAAGACTTATTAGGTGTTACAGTCAAACACTGTGTTTGTTATTATCGTTTCATTATAAAAGGCATACTGTATCATTCCAGTAGTAACAGAAGTCTAAAAAAAAGGATCAACTCAACAGTGGAATTACAGGATGGAAAATTCTGTAGAATTATTTGCATGGTAGTATTCAGAGCAGGCGATTTATCATTGCATTGTGTATTGGTAAAGGAGCTTGTGAAGACTGGTGGACAGCTCTGCAAAGACAGTCAACTGAACATTGCTTCGACTTTTATGTCTGAGGTGTCAGAATCCAGGGATGTTCATGCGGTGCTCCCTGACCAGTTTCACAGAAAATGTGTTTTGATCCAATCAAGAGACAAAGTTTATGTTATTCCTCTACCGAATAATGTAGAGAGAGATTAAATAGTTGCTGAAAACGTTTGAGAAAAAATGCTATAAACACATTTAAATAGGGATTAAATATCAGTGTATTATAGGTGTGCCTTAAAACTACTGGACTACCTCCAGAAACAGCAACTTCAGTGTGTTATATCTCCTGTAAAAATGTGTTCGTTGTGTGCTTGTCCATGTATGCTTAAAGTCATGCTGTAATAGTATAACTGTTGTGGTAAAGCAAAAGACAAACAAAATCATAAGGGTGAATACTTTTGCAAGGCCTTAATATGTTGTGATTAAACAGACTGCTTTCCAACAAAATCAAAGACTTTCAAAAGATGAATTTTTCAGTCAAGCTGCAAAGCAAATCTCCTGTTATTGACACAGGTAAACATGTTCTGAAGGGATAATGTGTTTTTTTGTTTACTGCCAAATGTAAGTGAAACAATTGAAGCTTTGGAATATGTACTTTCCATGTGATGACAAGAAATAAAAACAAAAAAAATCAAGGTTATACTGTTGTTTTATTGGAAATACTGATGAGTGTGCTGCATTATATAAAAACAAATGATCATTTGAAACTATACTTCTTAAAAGGATGCCAAAAATTTACTTGATTAAAAGTAGATGCAAATGCACTAAAATTAAACTTATATTAGAATCATTCAAAGTACTGTATAAATAAATGTACTTATCAAACACTTATGTATTAGGTAGTTGTAGTATATTTTATAAGAATATACTTAATATAAATTTAAGTATTAGTACTAAGTAGTGTACTTCATCTAAGTAAACTGAAGTACTACTGAGGGAATAATATACTTGTAATTAGTACATTTATAATATATTATTGGTTTACTTAATTTTAACACACAAAATCATAATGTACTTGAAATGTACTTTCGAGAAATTAAGTACATTTTTAGTATATTAAAGTGTATTCTTTTTTCGCCTGGGGATGCTCGCCTCTTTCAAATGAAAAATGGCACAAGCTTTGAAATGGTGGCATCAAGTTCTTGGCTATGCTGGAGCTCTTCTAAGGTGAAGACAGGAAGTGAATCTTGGTCTTGTGTCAAGAGATTCTGCATGTAATGAAACAGTTCCGTAGCTCTAATCTGAGCAGCCGAGTCCCATTGGTCATGAGCATCCAAAGCAACCTTGACAACCACAGTATCTCAGGGATGTCTAGTTGAACTAACCTGACATGGTGTGCAGGTACAGGATGGTTCCTTTACCCAATGACACTGGGCCTATAGGTGAGTGGGTTGTTATCTGTCCATACTGTAAATGAATGGCCTCGCAACCAATGGCTCCATTTCTCACACACACTCCACTTCAAGGCTAAACATTCTAGCCGGTGAGCTCGGTACCTTTTCTGAAAACTACTCAGGGTCTTACTGGCAAATGCTATGACGTTGGCTTTCTCTTGTCCGGCTGGTACTTTTGACAATACAGAACCAAGCTCATCTAGCGAAGCATCGAAGGCCAGGATCAGGGGCAGTGAAAAGTCTGGGTGCACGAGGACGACACAGTTCAAGAGGCAGTCTTTCAACTTTGACAGGGCTGCATCACTGGACCAATCTGAGGGTTTCAACTTCCTGAACAAACAAGCATTTGCTTTTGACTTGACTTTCCCTCTTTTCTTTTGTCCAGCCGTAAGAGCAAAGAGGGGCTGGGCAGGGTCAGAGCTTCTCCGGAGCCAGAGGCCGGAGGCCAGCACCCAGGGTCTGATCTCTCATCAACCAGGGAAGCATCCAACCAGTTTCCCCAGGAAAAGGAGCCGGGAAACTCAAAACTCACAGAAAGTTTTTTAGTACTTTTCCCTCAACAAGCAGGAAAAGCCATCTCAGACTGAGTGACCAGCTCCTCAGGTCTGAAAGGGAACAACCAGGACGCTGCATAGACTCTCCTGAATCACCGGCTTCAGATTCATCTTCCTCTCCACCTGCTCAACGCAGCCAACCAGAGTTAGCAGGAGGTGCTAACTGCCACAGGAGCCACCAGCTCTAGGCCTGGACAACAACCCAACTCCTTCTTCAAAGACATTAAGGATCTGCTGACTGGGCAAATACATGAGATTAGTTCATTCTGATGCTCTGCATAGAACTGTTTCACTTTATGAAGATGTGTTGATTAGTGATTGAAATGTTCCTTTAACAGAGACACACAGGAAGCAACACTCAGAGACACTCGGTCTCCAACACCTGGTCCACAGTCTTCCTGCTCTCTGGTAACCTCAATTCTGAATGGAGCTGATTGTTCTCCAACACCTGGTGGAGACCGAGGACAGACTTCCTGCTCTCTGGTAACCTCCATTCTGAATGGAGCTGATTGTTCTCCAACACCTGGTGGAGACCGAGGACAGTCTTCCTGCACTCTAGTAACCTCAATTCTGAATGGAGCTGATTGTTCTCCAACACCTGGTGGAGACCGAGGACAGTCTTCCTGCTCTCTAGTAACCTCAATTCTGAATGGAGCTGATTGTTCTCCAACACCTGGTGGAGACCGAGGACAGACTTCCTGCTCTCTGGTAACCTCCATTCTGAATGGAGCTGATTGTTCTCCAACACCTGGTGGAGACCGAGGACAGCCTTCCTGTTCTCTAGTAACCTCCATTCTGAATGGAGCTGATTGTTCTCCAACACCTGGTGGAGACCGAGGACAGCCTTCCTGCTCTCTAGTAACCTCCATTCTGAATGGAGCTGATTGTGATCCGCCATCTTGTTTTGAAGTTCCATCCCAGGTCACACACACACACTCCCTCCACCTCTCTCGTTCTCGCTCCATACACACACACACAGTCACACACACGCACACACACACACACACACACACACACACACACACACACACACACACACACACACACACACACACACACACACACACACACACACACACACACACACACACACACACACACACACACACACACACACACACACACACACACACACACCTTGGTGTACACCCTGACAGAAACTGGCAGCTCAGTCATTGAGCTGTAATCCCGCTTTGCAGTGACATAATGTCTTTTTTTGTGGATGACAAGGCTTTAAGATTGAGTCACATCAGGAGTCACTTGGGAGACACGGTGGTTGAATAAATCACCTTAACTTCTAAACATGTTTGTGTGGTTGTTCATCTGAATATGGCCCTGTGTGGCCAGGATTGTCTCCACTCTTCTGTATTTTCTCACCAGAATTGTTAGCTCCAACAATGACATCAACCAATGTGCTTTAACAAAACACATGAAGTCAGTTAGGGATCATTGATTTGTTAGCAAACAAATCAACAGATTTATGTATCGGAGCTTTCTGAACCTGCATCTACTTATTTAAATATTTGTGTTGTCACAATGCAATGCAACAAACTAACTTCAGTCTCATATCATGATTTTATGTTGGCATTGCATTTATAAATAATAAATATTAATATTAATAAAGTAATTTGATCAAGCATTAAATTACTTTATTAAGAATTATGTTTAAGTGACTTGCTTGCCGAGATCGCAATATCCATTTTTGAACAAGTTGCATATCAAGACTCCAATGATTCATGAGCGACTTCAACTGAAAGATTTCTTAAAATTATGTTGACAATGTTTAGGAGTTTCTAGAAATACACAATAAACTCTCTTGGGTTTTACATTTAATGTGAATATATGTGATTTTCTGTCTCTGTGTTTGTCCTGTGATTGACTGGAGACCTGTACAGATGTGCCTGTCCTCACCTGTCCAGGCGTATCTGTTTATAATTAGCTGGGATTGGCTCCAGCAGCCCCGAACAGGATGAAGCAGTATGGATGGCATGTCTAAAGTCAAGCTGTCCTGTATTTACCCAGATATCACTCCTACGTGTGATAAATGAAGAAACAGTGATGCTACACTTATTCCCATGTATTGGCTGTGCCTCCAAATTCTGGGAAGATGTGTTTGGTTTACTGTTCACTGTCTTACGGAAACATCTGGATCTGAATCCTCGAATGGCATTGCTTGGCATCACTGATAGAGATGGCCCCCACCTTATAGCAGCGTAACACCACATGGGTACATTTACCTTACTCCTGGCTAAATGTACAGTATTATTCACATGGAGGGATGCTGTCCCGCCCACACTCAGTCAGTAGCTATGGATGGATCATTCAGTCAAACGTAAGGATGTTACATGTGACATGTATCTGCCCCACCTGGGGAACATTGTTGGAAACTGTTAATAAAAATTATTTCAAAGAAAAGAAAAAGAATATTTAAGGGATGTTAAATCTGGTCTGAACTGCAAATCACTGAACAGTGATCTGACTGTGAATATTAGGTTGTACTTTTAAATTGACAGGAAGAAGGACCAGAGCAGCAAGTATTCGCCATGTAAGCATTTACATTTGTTGATTCTGTATGACAATTCAGCATCAGAATTATTTTATTTACTTCTATAAGTTTGTCTTTTTAATTGTATGTATGTATGTATGTATGTATGTATGTATGTATGTATGTATGTATGTATGTATGTATGTCTAGGAGTATTTATTTATTTATTGCTGAGAGCATTTGGAAGTGTTTATAGTTATATAATTATACGGGTTATACGGATATATTTTTATTTAGTATGTATTGAGTAGTCATGAGCTGCTAAATAGCATGATTACACCACCATCTTGTGGTCAAAAGAGGTATTACAACAGAACATCATGACCCTGGCTTGAGTCTGTGTGAACTTCATTGGAGATCTCTGCAGCACACTATATAGTTGCCTTGTGGCTGGTTTGTTTTTTAGTTTATTGCCTGAACGTGTCAGTGGTTCATTGTAAAATCTAAAAGGACCTTTATATATGAAATAAAATGTTTGAAACTGTGCAGCAAGAAGTTAAAAAGTATCTTATATTTGATTCAAGCTGAAACTGATTAAAAATACCAAAAACTCATATTTTCATCCATGTGTTCAAGCAGCTGGGTAGACGGCCTCTGACTTCCTCGGCTGATCAGATCAGATCAGATGGATCTTTACTACATGGTAGGACATGTCCCAAAACAGAGTTATTTTGCTTGCTGAGAGTATTTTGTTTTTGCTCAAAGCTCACATGAGGAGCTCTAAGAAGGCAGTGCTGCTGTAAATCATCTGGGTGTTATTTAACAAAATTTTCTTTACTTTATTTGTAGTAATATTTAAGTAATATTTACATGATCAACAAAAAGCAAATAGCAGGAGTGCTGCTTGGGTGAAGAAAAAAGTGTTCCTCTGGTGCTCTTCAGTGTAAGGATCCAAGTGAAATTTCTAAGAAAAAATCTGAGGCACTCAAGAGAGTAATGATTAAAAGGTCTTTATTAGTACTTGGCTAGTCTGATAAAAATGAGCCTACGCATTTCAGCCTGAAAGGCCTTCGTCAGGGCAAGGGCAAAACAAAGAAAAAAAAAAGAAAACGCCTGTTTATATCTATATATCTATATCTATATCTATATATCTATATATCTATATCTATATCTATATCTATATCTATATCTATATCTAGATAGATAGATAGATAGATAGATAGATAGATAGATAGATAGATAGATAGATAGATAGATAGATAGATATATATGTATATTATATTATATACTCTTTTGTTAACGCCATGCAGATGGAGGAAAGATGGTACCTTGCTGACATGTTTCGGATGCTTCTGCAGTCTTCCTCAGAGCGTCATCTGGCGTGTGATGACGTGTCGGTCTTTATCAGGTGACACCATGATTCTATGCATCATGTATTGTTTCCACCCTCCAGCGAATAGGTAGAACAGCAAAGACACATTGTGGAAACACTCACATTAGAAGCTTATTACACAACGACTGCACCTTGGGTGACATTTTCAGATTGTCCAGTCCAAGAAACAGCTTCTGAAAACCTTTAAAGGTGTGTTTCAGTTTGGTAGGGTAACTCAAGTTCCTTGCATATGTAATAGCCTGATATGTATCATTTGTTTTTGTTCCATGCAGTTCCTGTTGTTAGATCTTTGCGAAAATTGTTAGAATTTTTGTGATAAAACATAGTTAATAGTTTGTCACATGTTAAAATACAGAATGAATGATTCTTATTTGTTTATTGATAACAGTAAGGTATCATTTCCAGTTGACTTTGGGAAGAGGAGGAAGAGGTGGTGCACCACGAGGGAAAACGGAGGACAATTAGTTTGGGATTTTACGCTATTATTAGATCATCTCCCATCTTCAGCTGGACTGTGAGTTTTCCGTGGGTGCTGGCATTGGAGTGAGTCATTCAGGAGTGGAAGTTGCCAGACATCACTCCGCTGTACAGCTTGTTAGCTTTGTTAGCTTAGCCACGGCTGCCGGGGTCCGGAGAGCGGCTTCCTTTGTCTCCTCGTGAGGACATCAGGAGACAGCGAGGATTGACGGAGTTTTACCGGACGTTTTGAGTTTTTTCCCCTTTCAAACCTGTCCAACGTGGTCTCGTGTGTTCTGCATCTTGAGTCTGCCCTCCCGGAATCATGGCAGAACGGACTGGCCAGAACGCAGACACCGTCGGAACACACGCAGAGGTCGCCCAGCTCCGCCATGCCATTTCGCAGCAGGGAGCCCATCTGGGTCAAGTGGACCAGATGGGCAGCCATGCTGACTCAGATACAAGCCCAATTCAACCGTTTGTAGCCGCAACTGGATCAGCTGCCGGCTGCTGCCTCAGACGCTCCAGCCTCATCCGTCCAGAACCCCTCTGCACCGGTAAGCCCACCCGAACGCCTTTGTTGGGGGCTGAGGATTCCATGAACTCCTCCAGAGGTTGCTCCCCCGAAGGAAAACACCACAACAATGGATAGGCCATAAAACAGCAGGGGAGCGAGCCAGACCCCGGAAGTGGCCAATAAGGATGCTTGAATCCGACCCGAACACACCACAGAGGTCCAAACCCAAGTTGGTGAGACTCACGTTCCATCAAATCTCTCAACTTTTCTCAACTGGCCATGGAGGGAGAGACATCTCTTTCCCTCATCAGAATGGTAAAGAGAGCACCAAGCAGAAACAAAGAGACAGAACCAACGCCAGCCCGCTGGACGAGCAGGACCCAGTTTGGACTACATCTTCTGTTTTCCGCTATTTTTCCTGTTTTTAGAAAATTCTGGAGACCAGAGCCATCGTCTCCTCCCAAGATCATCCTCTCAGTTGCACTCCTGCAGCTGGAGCCAGGCCTCTGAATTTCAGGACGCTGAAATTAAGACCCGGTAACAACCAGTTACCACCGCCTCCCAGAACCAACAGCACCACGGACGATGCTGTCCAGAACCGGAGGGTGAGCGCTTTTGTCTGGGCAGAGAATAGTTAGAATGATGTTCTGTTGAAAATGCAATATGTTTCCCTGTGCCGCTCAGAAGGCCGCAGTATCTCATATGTTTGTGTAGGCGCGTTCACGCGCACCAACCAAGTCCCGGACTCTGGTTTTCCACCTCAGAACCAGAGGTCCGAGTGAGCTCCAGGCCCACTGGGAGCTCTGTGTGGAGGAACCAGGGTTCAGAACCGAGCCTCACAGAATTCTCTGTCTTTCTCTTGTCTTCATTCTTTCTCATCTCTCCCCCTCTTTCACTAATCGCAGCCCTGCTCCCCCCTTATCTGATCAACATAAGCTCACACACACTGCTGCATGTAACACCTACATGTCAGCTGCTGCAGAGCAGATCTGCCCTGATCACAAGAGCCCTAACTGCCGGTCCCGACCTCCACTTAGGTGCTCAGAACGGAACCGCCCGTTCGTTACGCCCTCGGTAGACTAACTCGCTCCGAGACCGCCCTCGCGCACGCACGCTCGACGGACGTCTTGTTATCTGGCCGCTAAGCAACCGCCGCGTCCCCAGAAAGAGCGAGTCAAACGCCCCTAGTGGTCGCGTGGGTCATCGCAATCCCTCTTGACATCCACCGGGTGGACACATCAAGTCATTGCGCTCTCCCTCTGCGCACCGCCGCACGCCCCTAGTGGTCGTCACAGTCACCGCATTGACCCGCCGACGTCTGCCTCCACCTGGTGGACGTTCGAGGTCATCACACCCCCTCGTCACGCACGCATGCACGCACGCACGCACGCACACACACACACACACACACACACACACACACACACACACACACACACACACACACACACACACACACACACACACACACACACACACACACACACACACACACTCTTTGTACATAGTGTTGCTGTTTAATAGATTAGATCTCCGTGTTAGATGTCGTTTGCTATTTGAATGTGTTGATTTATGAGATGATTTCTGAATTATTTATGAATTAATACATTTTTATTAATAAACGCCTGTTAGCTGAATTGTACGCTTCTTTGTGATTATTGTGTATTTATTGTTGACAATTCACTGGTTTGTAACAGTCTGTGCTCGGATCTCACACCTTCCAATCTATTTAAGATGGTTATATTTTATGCAGAAATATTAACTAACTTTTACAAACGAGACTGATATTTTGGTATTAGCTATTTCCAGTTTATCTGGTGGTGCCCCGATTTATTATTAATACATAAATAAGAAATTTATGCAAATTAATAAATCTTTTTATTAAAAATTATTTTCGATAATTTTTCATTTTTTTGTTTTTAAAGTAATTATTCAATTACTTTAGGAGTTGTTAATGAGTAAATGACCATTTACTTCCATTAATAATTTCAATTTTTCATAAATTACTTCCAGTGATTTATTACTTTTAGTAATCTATTACTTACAGTAATTATATGCTAATAACCAACCATAAACCCCAACACCTTCAATCCCGGATTCCTACGCTCACTGGAAAAGAAACTCACTTGATGAGAAACTCACTGGAAAAGAAACTCACTGGGGAAGAAACTCACTGGAAAAGAAACTCACTGGAAAAGAAACTCACTGGAAAAGAGACTCACTGGATAAGAGACTCACTGGATAAGAGACTCACTGGATAAGAGACTCACTAGGTAAGAAACTCACTGGGTAAGAAACTCACCGGAAAAGAAACTCACTGGATAAGAAACTCACTGGATAAGAAACTCACTGGGTACACTATTTTAGTAATTTTCCTCAAAAAAATATGTATTGGCAGGAAGCACTACCCTTTTTTCAATCAATGGAAGACTTTATTTGTCCAGGCGGTGGGGGGCGGGAAGCCAGGCAGTGATCAACACAGAGTTTTTGGCAAAACCGGTTGTCATTTTTATGTTGAGACAGTGGACGGTGTTGTCGACAGCTGCTAAAAGTAACTTGTGATCTGACTTAGTTACTTTTAAAACACGTAACCATGGAGCTGAGCGGGAGCTGAGTTGAGTGACAGAGAGGATTGTTTCTTCCAGGAGTTGGTGGCTTACTGGTGTGCAGGCAGGCTGCTGTGCAGCAGAGCAGGATTCAGGCTGACTGGAGCGGGGCGAGTCACAGAGCTGGTCCAGGGATCCAGAGAGGCTTCACTGTGGTTACAGCTGCAGTGCCGAGCTGATCGTATCATCTAATGTTGCTACAGTCCAGCACCGAGGGAAGACTGAAGGCAGGTTAAAGGCTGTTTATTGGTTGACACACAGGCGTGACATGTGGAATTGGCATGAGAGAACATGTGTACCATTTATGCTCTACACCGCTCCCATACAGCAGGGGGCAGTGCATCGCAAACACACCTCACAGTATTAAATTAGAGCAGAAGTAGACTTCTTCAGTCAGAAGGTTTTGTCATGGATAAATGTTGAAGGGTAGTCAGGGGTAACTGTTGAAGGTTTGTCATGGGTAAATGTTGAAGGTTTGTCATGGATAAATGTTGAAGGTTTGTCAGGGGTAAATGTTGAAGGTTTGTTTGGGGTAAATGTTGTTAGTCTTGGACATTTACCCCCCTCCTGCTGAGGTAACTGCAGTCACTTCATTCTTGTCATTTGTTTCGCTTCATGCGCCGCACATTATCACTGGATGAATGACGTGGAGGCAAATCAGTTTGGTAGCTGACCTCTGACCCCAAGGCTTCACTGTGGTTACAGCTGCAGTGACCTCTGACCTCTGAACCTGAGGCTTCACTGTCATTACAGCTGCAGTGACCTCTGACCTCTGAACCTGAGGCTTCACTGTGGTTACAGCTGCACGGTCTCCTTGAAATAACTTCATTGTCATTCATGCACACAGAATTAACTTCTAATAATAAGAATTATGTATAGGTTTTATATAGCGCTTTTCTCTACGCTCAAAGACGCTTTCCATTGCATTATTCATTCCCTCCATACTTGATGATGGTAAACTATGTATGTAGCTACAGCTGCTCTGGGGCAGACTGACGGAAGACAGGCTGCTAATCTGCACCATCAGCCCTCTGACCACCACCAACCACTCACTCTCTCACTACATTCACCCTCTGACCACCACCAACCACTCACTCTCTCACTACATTCACCCTCTGACCACCACCAACCACTCACTCTCTCACTCATTCACCCTCTGACCACCACCAACCACTCACTCTCTCACTACATTCACCCCCTGACCACCACCAACCACTCACTCTCTCACTACATTCACCCCCTGACCACCACCAACCACTCACTCTCTCACTCATTCACCCTCTGACCACCACCAACCACTCACTCTCTCACTACATTCACCCTCTGCCCACCACCAACCACTCACTCTCTCACTACATTCACCCTCTGACCACCACCAACCACTCACTCTCTCACTACATTCACCCTCTGACCACCACCAACCACTCACTCTCTCACTACATTCACCCTCTGACCACCACCAACCACTCACTCTCTCACTACATTCACCCTCTGACCACCACCAACCACTCACTCTCTCACTACATTCACCCTCTGACCACCACCAACCACTCACTCTCTCACTCATTCACCCTCTGACCACCACCAACCACCCACTCTCTCACTACATTCACCCTCTGGCCACCACCCACCACTCACTACATTCACCCTCTGGCCACCACCCACAACTCACTCTCTTTCTACATTCACCCTCGTTTCATTGTCAATAATTCTTTTACAGTAATACATTATTGCCTCCAATAGCAACATTTTAATTTCTTTTCAGAAACAAGTATGTCGGCGGCTGTAACGCCGCCATCTTGTCACCACAATGATGGGGTTTGAATTCTGGAGAAGTGTGGTGGCGCTGTGGATCATGTACCCAACATTGGCGCTGTGGTGGTGATTCCAAGTCAAATGGTGGAACAAAATGGTGGCGATCAACGGAAGTGGCCATATTGTTTGCCATCTTGGATTCCCCCTGGCAGCCTCTCGATCCTGCAAGTGGAGAGCGGAGCAGAGCATTCAACTGTTTTTTCGAATTAAATTTTGAAGTTTGACACTTAAGCAAATTGGAATCTATAAGTCAAATCTTGTGTTTTCATTGTGGATGTGCAGCTTTATGCGTCTTTCAAACCAAGTCTTCTGTCCTCCTCCTCTTCAACTCCATCTTTTTGTCCTCACGTCTCCGTCCATCTCGTCAGAAAAATTTGGAAGCGCACAAAGCAGTGATGTTCTGCGTGAACAGGTCCGCACAGAGAGGTGTGGCTACTGGAATGATGTCATTTGTCCGTACGGAGCTCGCGGATGTGCCAAGTATAAAACAGCGTTAGGCTACGTGTACATGTACCCAGGTATTTGAAAAATCAGTGATATTTCTCTGTAGGCCGCACATTTACACATAAACCAGCTACGACTCACCACAAACGATGATTCCAGAAAACTCCGGCCACAGTGAAGATCTGGATAAAAATCTGTGTCTCTGGTTGCATCTGAAGGTGGAGGCGGAGATTTAGCTCCCATTTCATGACGTGGTGCTTTTTTCCAGGATTCTGATTGACTATCATGGCTTCATGCTTCTCGCTACACTGCCTCCTGCAGGTCTGGCTGCTCATAGCAGCTCTGAACCAGGTCGTGTAAATGAAGGTTTTTTTAAAGGTAGAGGGGGAAAACCCGGGTACGTGTACTCGTGGCCTTAAGTAGAGAGCCATCATCAGCTGAAGAAGCTACACCAGGAATTGCAGGTGAGCTGCGTTGTCGTGATCACCAGCCAGCCAGCCAGCCTGCCTGCCTGCACACACACACACACACACACACACACACACACACACACACACACACACACACACACACACACACACACACACACACACACACACACACACACACACACAGCCAAAGCCTCGATGAGGCTCCAGAAGTGCCGGCCATGACAACATCACTGCAAAGTGAAGCAACTTTTGAACCTCCATCTAAAGTAAAGCCAACATAACTTGTTTAGTTCTTTCACTGTCTCACACTCAACATGAGCCAGGGTTAAGGTGAAAAGCAATTTGGTACTGAGAAGAGATCGTTATCTTGTCACCTACTGGCTGGCTTTAGAAATCCAAAGCTTTGCAGGAAAGCATAAAAGATAAAGAAATCAACAGCTCATGATGAAATGTTTTGTTTCCGTGACACTTACTGGAGAATTTGTGAGGGAAAACTCAAAGAACGGGAGGAATATGAGGAAGGAATAGGAGGATGAGGAGTAGGGGGAGGAAGAGGAGGAGGAGTGTGTGTGTGTGTGTGTGTGTGTGTGTGTGTGTGTGTGTGTGTGTGTGTGTGTGTGTGTGTGTGTGTGTGTGTGTGTGTGTGTGTGTGTCTGGAGGTGGGGTACATGAGAGAGAGAGAGAGAGAGAGAGAGAGAGAGAGCGAGAGAGAGCTCATCTCACACTAACACACTCCCTCCTCGTCACTCGTCATTTGCGCCAACACGCTCTTTGTGGACGGCACCACAAACAGCTTACACACACACACACACACACACACACACACACACACACACACACACACACACACACACACACACACACACACACACACACACACACACCTCCTGTGTGTCGCCTGGGGACCTGAAGCAAAACTGATAAGTGGAAGGAAGGAAAGCACAAAGAGAAGAGAAGAGAAGAGAAGAGAAGAGAAGAGAAGAGAAGAGAAGAGAAGAGGACACACTGAAAGAGGAAATAAAATACACATTCGTGGGAAAAAGCAGCAGGGGTAAGACTTGTTTTTATCATCTTCTATTCACAGCCGGTATCTGTCAGGAGGAGTCAGGGCAGCATGTGAACCAAGCAATGGAAGCTCCTGTTACCTGCACAGTACCAGTACAAGTCACCATCAGGTCATCACAGCTTGATTCATTTCATCAAAGTCAAAAGCATGAGGAAAATCCTTCATGTGCATTGTGTTTGTGAAAGGACAAGGAAAATAAGTTTGGACAATCTTCTGAGTGTCTAAGGTCAACAAGAGCTAATTACCTCTAAGAGATGTAAACTTCTTGCCCTTTTCAGGTTTTTGGTGCAGTAAATAATTTACTTTGTTAAGAAGAGTGCACAAATAGGGATTTTATTGAGGGCAATTGTTTTATTTTGCGCTAATAATTTCAACATTTATTATCCCATGATGGTATTTAACAGTGAATGCATAAAAGTCAAAGATTTACAGAGAAAAAGCAATAGGTAGTGACATACTCTTACTCAACGTTTAACATTTGTAACTTTTCTCTCATACTATATATTTGTGTGTGTGTGTGTGTGTGTGTGTGTGTGTGTGTGTGTGTGTGTGTGTGTGTGTGTGTGTGTGTGTGTGTGTGTGTGTGTGTGTGTGTGTGTGTGTGTGTGTGTGTGTGTGTGTGTGTGTGTGTGTGTGGAGGGGAGCAGTATAAGGCAGGGAGAGGCTGTATGTATCTCTATTCATGGCCTTAATTTGTGTGTGTAATAAATAAATCTGTCTTCGAAAAATGTATGGATTTACATTTTCATATTTGTGTGAGAGAGGGAGTGCGTTTGTAAGTCCACATGTGTGTGATGTGGCTCTTTATTGTTCCACGCTCTTGGTCTGTGACTGGTTGGCCAGCCCTGCTTCGAACCCTCTGGGCTCTCTGGGGTCTAGACACTCATCAAATCAGTGGAAACTACATTCATTTCATTTCACTTGATATCGGGATACAACTAAACTGAGGTCCATCCTGTACCATGTCTCTCACCTCCTCCATATTACAGGACGGTCTTTGAACTGAAACAAATCATCTCAATCAAAAGTAACATGGTAAAGTTCCAACCCGAATGTATAAACTTCTTAATGAAATATTGGTCCATTACAGTGAACTCCTAGTACATTAAATTCAGCAAATAGTGGAAAGGTTACTTGTTTGTTGCTTTCTTTATTTGTTAAGAGGAGAGAAAATAACACACTTACTCTTACCCATTTGTTTTCAGAAATTGAAAATTTTAGTAATACAACGTTTTTTTCAAATAGTATTCATTTCAGTGGGTCCATATTCTTCAACTTGGTTTTTTTTCTGTTTTGAAATTTGAATGTTTGTCAAAGTCTGAGTCAAAGTTGCATAAAAAGTCAATTGCACATCATCATACTTTAAAGTGTCTCTTTTATGTTAAGATAATAATATCTGAAACAGAAAATGTTTTTGCTTTTCATGGTTTTTCCTGTGTTAAACATCAAACATGACCAACCGAACAACTTTGATAATGTTCTACTGAAAAAACATGCCTCCTCCATATTTCAATCAACCCAATCTCACATCTGTCCACCTGTTCTGTACACGAACAAATAGGCCGGGAGCCAGGTCAGCCTATCAGGATGTTTTTGCTACCTGTTTTTTACTATTACTTCCTGTTAACCTATACATTGGGGCATCACAACTTAGTTTTTTCTTGCTTCTATACCTTTAATGATCTTATCTCTGTTTTATTTATTTTTCTTCTCTTTTTAGTTTACCAAGTTTACCAGCCATAGTGTGTGTAAATAGGCATCAGGGAGATAACAGTGTGTAGATAGTATCAGGGAGATCACATGTGTAGTTTGAACATGTGTTAGTGGGAGTGAGACCCATCTTGAACATCCTTGGTCCTGTGTAATGAACTCTGTGAAGGACCTTGTATTGTAAAGTACTCTGTGAAGGACCTTGTATTGTAAAGATCTCTGTGAAGGAACTTGTATTGTAAAGTACTCTGTGAAGGAACTTTTATTGTTTGAGCTGTATATTGGTGTTTTTGATCATTTTGAATGTATTTGTACAGATTTGTGACCAAATCGTTGGGTCTCTGTTGATGTTGAGATCTTCTTCCCATTTGGAGGTTGAAGGGATGTTGAGATATTGAGATCATTTTAGAAAGTGGTTTAGGTGCTGAGATCTTCAGAAGGTTTGCCTGAAGCTGAACTGTCTGAGGTCAGTTCAACTCAATCTGTTCTAGTTTGAACTTAGTTTGTATTATTGACTGAAGCTGAAGATATTCCAGATACTTGTTTTGACTGATACCAGATGTTTCTATTAGGTCATTAAATGGAATCAAAGAGTTACTCGAGATAAGTTGTTCTAAGTGTCTTATTCCTTCATTTTGCCATCTTGGGAAGTGTCTTGGTTTCTTTCTTTGCAGGATGTCAGGATTGTTCCAGAGGGGGTGAGTTTGCAGGGGATGAGTGAAGATCCATTCATTTTAAGAACTTCCCACCAAGCTGTCAGAGATGTGTTTATATTGATGCTTTTAAAGCAGCTGTGTTTTTTGATGACAGGACTGAAGAAGGGAAGATTTCTGATTTGGAGATCTTCACAGAATGTTTTTTCAATGTCTAGCCAGCCTTCATCTAAGGTTTTCTGATTAATCCATTTTACAACATAAAGTAGTTTATTGGCCAGATAATAATTATAAAAGTTTGGGAGTTCTAAGCCACCTTGGTCCTTGGTGTTCTGGAGTGTTTTTAAACTTCTACCTGATGGTTTGTTTTTCCATCAGAATGTTGAAACGTGAGAATCAAGAGTGTTAAAGCAGGTTTTTGGTGGTTTTGTTGGGATCATTGAGAAGATGGAGTTCCTTTTAGGCAGGACCATCATTTTGATTGTTGCTACTCTCCCCAGAAGTGAAATAGGGAGTGTCCTCCATCGAGTCATGTTTTAATAAGGGGGGTGTAGTTTAAGTGCACCAAGTCTGACAGCTTGGCTGAGATGTTAATGCTGAGGTATTTGATGTTCCCTGGTTTTAGTGGGGTGTTAGGTGTGTGCTGAAATACAGAGTTAATAGGCAAGACGACTGATTTGTTCCAATTTATAGAATATTCTGAGATTGAGAAGAATCTGTCTATTAACCCTTTTGTTTCTGGAAGAGAAGTCTGTGCGTTTTGCAGGAATAGTAGCACATCATCTGCACAGAGACATATTTTATGTGTTACATTTACTGTTCGTATTCCTTTTATGTTATTGTTCTGTCTGATGGCTGCTGCTAGTGGTTCCATAGAAATAGCAAAGAGAGATGGTGAGAGTGGACACCCCTGTCTGGTGCCTCTCTCAAGATTGAACCTTGAAGACGTTTGGTCATTGGTTTTAAATGACCAAACAGGTGAGGTGGACAATATTTTTATCCAGGTAGTGTAGCGATTTGAAATGTCCATTTTACCCCATCAAAGGCTTTTTCTGCATCTAAGGAGGTGATAATGGCCTTTTGTTTATTGTAGTGGCAGTGATCTATAAGGTTAATTAATCTACGTGTATTGTTAGTGCAGTGGTCTATAAGATTAATTAATCTACGTGTATTGTTAGTGGAGTGGTCTATAAGATTAATTAATCTATGTGTATTGTTAGTGCAGTGTCATCCTTTAATGAACCCAGTTTGATCAGGGTGTGTGATGTGGGGTGTGATTTTTCCAGTCTGCTTGTAAATGTTTTACTAATTATTATAATATCTACATTGATTAGTGATATCGGGCGATAGCGAGATGGTCGTGTGGGATCTTTATCCGGTTTTAGAAGAAGACTGATATTTGCACAGTTCATTTGTTGGGGGAGAGTTAAAGATTCTTTAATTTCCTCAATTATTCTAAAAACAATAGGTGAGAGTAAAGACCATAATTCTTTGTAAAATTCAGCGGGGTATCCATCAGGTCCTGGAGCTTTACCATCAAGTCCTGGGGCTTTACCATCAGGTCCTGGGGCTTTACCATCAGGCATGTGCTGGAGAGCTTCCTGCGGTTCTTCTACTGAGATGGAAGCTTCTAGGCCTTGGATCTGTTCGTCTTTTAATTTTGGGAGGTCAACTGCGCGAGATGCGGGGTAACACAATAAACCACCAGCTCTGGTTCAGTAAGCTTTTGTGGCGTTTTTCTGATGTCAAGGCGACATTTCACGGACTATTGAATATACTGTAAACCGCACCCACGAAAGAGGAAATAAAGATAAAGAAATGTCGGAGTTACGTGATGCACCTGAACGCATCACCCACATATCAAGCATGAAGCTCGTTAACCTTTAAAAAGTGGAGTCGTCCGCCGCAGGGTTCAAAGCATGTTAAAAAAAAAAACTAGCAGCTTATCGTCTGGAAAGTACGGTAACCATACAAAGATGAAGTATTAATGGTGGAGGCAGAGTCTGAGGTAGAGCTGCAGTCTTCTACTTGTTTTTGCTGCGATGCTTCACATTTTGATGACGCATGCGGCGGTGCCACTCTGGGGGCTGCTGTTGCCAGATTGGCTATTTTCCCCCGACATGTTAAGGCCTGTTTACGGTGAGCTTTAGCCGGGTTTTCTCTGGAAGGCTCTATGGAAATCTGGCAACTCTCTTAAACAACGTTGAACTGAGAGAGAGCACCATTCACTAACACCAGAATGAGAGTCGCTCACAGTGACGTTCATAAGGCAGAAATACAGAATGTTCAGTTCATCCATCCATCCATCCATTGTCCACCTCTTATCCGGGGCCGGGTCGTGGGGGCAGCAGTCTAAGTAGGGATACTCAGACTTCCCTCGCCCCAGACACTTCCTCCAGCTCCTCCGGTGGGACCCCAAGGCGTTCCCAGGCCAGCCGAGAGACATAGTCTCTCCAGCGTGTCCTAGGTCTGCCCTGAGGCCTCGTACCGGAGGGACATGCCCGGAGCACCTCCCTCGGGAGGCGTCCAGGGGGCATCCGAAACAGATGCCCGAGCCTCAGCTGGCTCCTCTGGATGTGGAGGAGCAGCGGCTCTACTCCGCGGTCGTCCCTGGTGACTGAGCTCCTCACCCTATCTCTAAGGGTGCGCCCAGCCACCCTACGGAGGAAACTCATTTCAGCCGCTTGTATCCGGGATCCCGTTCTTTCGGTCATGACCCAAAGCTCATGACCATAGGTGAGGGTAGGAACGAAGATCGACCGGTAAATCGAGAGCCTCGTCTTTTGGCTTAGCTCCTTCTTCACCACGATGGACCGATACAGCGACCACATAACTGCAGACGCTGCACCGATCTGCCTGTTCATCTCATGCTCCATCTTCCCCCCACTCATGAACAAGACCCCGAGATACTTGAACTCCTCCACTTGGGACAAGTGCTCCCCACCGACCTGAAGGGGGCAAGCCACCTTTTTCCGGTCGAGAACCATGGCCTCGGATTTAGAGGTGCTGATCCTCATCCCAGTTGCGTCACACTCGGCTGCAAACCTCGCCAGTGCACGCTGAAGGTCCAGGTGTGATGAAGCCAACAGGACCACATCCTCTGCAAAAAGCAGAGACCAGATCCTGTGGTCCTCAAACCGGACCCCCTCCGGTCCCTGGCTGTGCCTAGAAATTCTGTCCATAAAAGTTATGAACAGAACCGGTGACAAAGGACAGCCCTGCTGGAGGCCAACGTGCAGTGGGAACAGGTCCGACTTACTGCCGGCAATGCGAACCAAACTCCTGCTCCGAGCGTACAGGGACCGGACAGCCCTTGCAGAGACGTGTCAGCCACGATAGTCCCTGCACATCCAGAGACTTAAGGAACTCAGGGCGAATCTCATCCACTCCCGGTGCCTTGCCACCGAGGAGCTTAGCAACTACCTCGGTGACTTCAGCTTGGGTAATGGACGAGTCTACCTCTGAGAACCCAGCCTCTGCTTCCTCAGCGGAAGACGTGATGGTGGGATTGAGGAGGTCCTCGAAGTATTCCTTCCACCGCCCGACGACATCTCCAGTTGAGGTGAACAGCTCCCCACCTCCACTGTAAAAAGTGTTGGTGAAAAACTGCTTCCCCCTCCTGAGGTGCCGGACGGTTCGCCAGAATTTCTTTGGGGCCGACCGGTAGTCCTCCTCCTTGGCCTTCCCGAACTCCTCCCAGACCCGAGTTTTTGCCTCCACCACAGCTCGGGTTGCGGCCCGCCTGGCCTGCCGGTAGCTGTCAGCTGCTTCTAGAGTCCTATGAGCTAACAGCGCCCGATAGGACTCCTTCTTCAGCATGACGGCATCCTTTACTTCCGGTTTCCACCACCAAGTTTTGAGGGTTGGCACCACGACAGGCACCAGAGACCCTGCGACCACAGCTCCGAGCAGCAGCTTAAACAATGGAGGTGGAGAACATGGTCCACTCAATGTCTCCAACGTCCCCTGGAATCCGTGAGAAGCTCTCCCGGAAGTGGGAGTTGAAGACTGCGCGGACAGAGGGCTCGGCCAGGCGTTCCCAGCAGACCCTCATGACACGTTTGGGCCTGCCGAGTCTGTCCAGCTTCCTCCCCGTCCAGCACATCCAACTCACCACCAGATGGTGATCAGTTGACAGCTCTGCTCCTCTCTTCACCCGAGTGTCCAAAACACGTGGCCGGAGATCGGATGACACGACCACAAAGTCTATCATCGACCTCCAGCCCAGGGTGTCCTGGTGCCAAGTGCACTTATGGACACCCCTGTGCTCGAACATGGTGTTCGTTATGGTCAAACTGTGACTAGCACAGAAGTCCAATAACAGAACACCGCTCGGGTTCAGATCATGGAGGCCGTTCCTCCCATTCACCCCTTTCCAAGTCTCACTGTCGTTGTCCACGTGGGCGTTGAAGTCCCCCAGTAGAACAACGGAGTCACCAGTCGGAGCACTATCCAGCACCCCTCCCTGGGACTCAAAGAAGGTAGGGTACTCTTTACTGATGTTCGGTCCGTAGGCCGAGACAACAGTCAGCGACCTGTCCCCTATCTGAAGGCGTAGGGACGCGACTTTCTCGTTCACCGGGGTGAACTCCAACACATGGCGGCTGAGCTGTGGGGCAATAAGCAAGCCCACTCCAGCCCGCCGCCTCTCACCGCGGGCAACTCCAGAAAAGTGGAATGTCCAGCCCCTGTGGAGGAGCTGGGTTCCAGAGTCCAAGCTGTACGTGGAGGTGAGCCCGACTATATCTAGACGGTATCTCTCTACCTCCCGCAAGCTCAGGCTCATTCCCCCCAGCGAGGTCACATTCCATGTCCCAAAAGCCAGATTCTGTGTCCAGGGATCGGGTCGTCGAGGCCCCTACCGCCGACTGCCACCCGATCCACTTTGCACCCGACCCCTACGTTTGCCTCTGTGGGTGTTTGGCTCACAGGAGGAAGAGGAAGAGGGACCCGCGTCGTTCCTTCGGGCTGGGCCCGGCCGGGCCCCGCGGGCAAAGGCCCGGCCACCAGGCGCTGGCATACGAGCCCCAACCCCAGGCCTGACTCCAGGGTGAGGACCTCGGCTGCGCCTTAGCGGGCGACGTGGCTGTATATATATATATATATATATATATATATATATATACAGTCTCACACTACGATGGACCCAAATGTGGAGAAGTGGGCAGTGGTGATCTAGAGGTCAGAGTAGCAGGCCTGGGATCAGGAGTTTCAAACAGGCCACCACCTTACCCTCAGCAGCACCCTGAGCAGAACCAATGGGCCAATTCAGTAAACACATTTACCCAAGGAGGTTAATAATGTATGATTATTTAGTTAAATGAACCCTGATAAGGCATTCATATGAAGTGAGGTTACTAACTCATGAAGCTCACTAAGAAGCTCGCCTTACAGTGCTGTCACTGAGAATCTACATTGTAAATAGCCATGAAAATATAGAAAACACACTGAATGAGAAGGTGAATCCAAACCTTTGACTAATAGTTTAGAATAAGCCTCCACCCCAAATCAGAGCAATTAGAATTTTTACAGCACTGGTAACAGTCGCCTGTGTAACAAATCAAGTATTACAAGGCTAACAAAGACTGATAAGATGAAATAGGTCTATGATTATCAGATTTATATGATTTTTACAAGTTTTACTTCAGGAGCAGTTCTGTCAGAAGAGGTGTGCAAGTTTATCTGTGATTGATTTTTGACCAAAAAAGTCCCTTTCTTTGAACCTATTGTTGTGGATATATTGTCGTTGTTGTTGGTGTTATTTGGAATAAAGTGTTAAAACAAGGTCTTATCGTCAGGAGCATTCTATTTGAGGCCCCAAGAGACACACCCTAAAAGCGAGTCACAGAAAGAGTCTGTTTCAGAGCGAATGGCCAAAAATGGCACAGCAAGACTTTTGAGCAGGAGAGGAGGAGTTTGAAGCAGAACAATTGAACTGTTGATTTTTAGCAATAACAGACCGTTAACCTTGGTTCCCAGGCAGGTAAGATTTTCTGGAAAGGGAGTGAATGGAACGTTGCTAGTTTAAAGCCAGGGAAATAGAAACCTGTGATAACTGAATATAATGCAGCTTTCACAAGGCAGTTAGGTTCACAAGGTCCATTATGAATGTATAAGCCCAAAATATAATGAGTATAAGCACAAGATATAATTTTACCATGACACTATGGAGACGACGTCCCCCAGCACATCTACAAGGAAGCTTGTGGCATCACATCAGAAAGTGATCCAGTACAAGGTCGCAAGTGAGTTCATCTTTTTGATCTTCATCAAATCACAAACTACTGAGGTCACAAATAAGCACTTCTAATTTAAAGTGCTACACCCTGACTCTGACACGATTTCAACATTCGATGGCTTTTTTGCAAAAAATAACAAAGCACGAGAGACGAACTCAGAAATTGGAAGTTAACGGCAGCAACGATTAGAGCTCAGACTAATGCCATACAGAATTCTAGTAGCAGACACTTTCTACATCCACTGTTCAGAGGAGATTGCACCAATCAGGGCCTTATGGTCAAATAGATATTAGAAAACCACTTCTGCAGAAAAACAACAAGCAGAAGAGATTTGTTTGGGCCAAGAAGCACAAGGAATAGACATTACACGGGTGGAAATATATGCTTTGGACTGATGGGTCCAAATTTCAGATCTTTGGTTCCACCTACCGTGCAACACAGAAAAGGTGAATGGATGATTTCTACATGCATGGTTTGTGTGTGTGTGTGTGTGTGTGTGTGTGTGTGTGTGTGTGTGTGTGTGTGTGTGTGTGTGTGTGTGTGTGTGTGTGTGTGTGTGTGTGTGTGTGTGTGTGTGTGTGTGTGTGATTAATTATTGTTACAAGAAACCTATTACAATCTATGTAGTTGCACTACGTTAATATTTACATTTACATAATTTCACCAGAAACATTTCTCTAAAAGGGGGTTTTCTGGCCCCTGAGACCAAACGGCTCCGAGTTGGGAGTGGTTAGTATCAACTTGTGATGGCCCAATGTATAGGTTAACAGGAAATAATTGTGAAAAAATAGGTAGCAAAAGAACATCCTGAGGGGTGGACCTGCCTCCCGGCCTAGAAGTCATAAGCTCTGAAACATGGCATGCCCCCAAAAATTTAAGAGCATGACGTATCAAAGCAAGGTTGAAGAGAAATCCTCCAGAGGGAGGTATGCTGCCTCAGATTGGTGGGGTGACCTTAAGATACTCCAGACAGTAGGAGAGAGTTGAAATCACAGTCTGGGTGAAAAAATATATGAATGTGTGCATACATAGTGAAGACTCTTAATAAGTTCTAGTTCTTTAGAACCCTATTCAGCCCTGGAGGATTGTGTGTGCACATGTGTGTTGTTACATGACAGGAAGGAAGGAAATTGTGTGCAAGTGTTAAGTGGGAAGGCTTTCATGCCATTCAAGAGCCAAAACATGCTTGGTCAATCAAAGCAGTAAACCGCTATGCACCTCATGTGCTTTTGGTGTGTGTATGTGAACATGTGTAACATTGTGTGTGCATGGGTTTATTGTAACGTGACACAAAATCTGCATTAGAGTTTTGGAACTAATGAGTTTGTGCAACTACAAGACTACAAGTTCTGAATTCCCTTTTAGGCCTGGTCAACGCGAGCCAAAACAATCTTTTCTCTCCGAGGTTCTCAAAAATAAATCTGTCCACACGCCACTATGAACACGGCTCAACATGATGCCAAAGGGCATGTAGTATATATGCCAGGCCTTTAGGGGTGCTGTGACTCACCAAATACACCAAAAACACAGAAGAAGAAATTTAGAAGTAGATTCCTACTCATAGACTTCTATATAACTCTATTGTTGTGGTTATTAGGTGCCTCTTGCCTCACAGCCGAGCCAGTGTTTTAGAATTTCCCCACTCTGGGACCCGGGATAAAAATAAAAGCTGTTTTCGGGCTCTGAAAATGCTGCCCCATATGGATGATTAGCCATAAACGGTGCATTTACATAAAACGGCATTCTCATGTGGACGGCCCTTTAATCTGTCAGAGATTTAGGCCCGGTTTACACAACAATGGTGCTCGGAGTCACTGAAAACACAACATCAAAGAAAACAGAGATGGGCATGTTGAGGTGTGAAAAGCCTCAGTCCCACTGCGCAGTACATGCTGGTACAGTACGAGATGATACAGTAAGGCAAAGGGCACCCAGACCAAACTCTGTTGCCCAGTCCCACCACAGAGAGTATGGTTAAAATGCAGGCAGGGTTGTGAATGACGCAGGTATGTGATGTCCCAATGACAGTAAATGTGGGACAATGCAGTAGACTTTTGTTGCGGCGCCGTGTCGTGGATTAATCTTGGCTGTCATTCGGGGCCAGATGTCGAACCGTCAGATCCCACGAGCATTTTCTCTAATTCTTCAACTCTAATGGTAAAAAACTTGAGTCTTGAAACAAAAAGCAGATGAGAAGTTGGACTTGGATGCAAAAGAGTCTTTATTCTCCAGAACAAACACTCTGAGCCGCGGATCGCTCCGACGACTCATAAGCATACGAAACATGGGCCTTATACTGTATATGCTGTCTATCCCCCATGGCCCCCTCCGTTACTCAGATCATACCACCGTCATGACCTTGTCAGAGTGCTCACATCTTTGCATTCAGCCAAGTACTAGCACTCTATCCATGTATCTCTTGTCCTTCGCCGGCACAGATTTATCACTTCTGCTTTGGTGTTGCTGTGTCAGTCGTGGTCATGCAGGCCTGCCTGCCTGTGAGTCTTGTTCACCAGAGGCTCTTAGCCAGAGTCAGGACTTTCTCCAGGTGCCTGACCTACATTTGAACTACCTCTACTCTCCTCTCTTCTGACTCTCTGACTCTCCCCCTCCCCTTGCCTCTGTGCTCAGGCCTGGAGCCTCTGACAGGCTGTAACTCACTTCAGAGGTGTTCACTCTGCTCCATTCTTTTTCTCCTCCACAGCTGCTCAGGCATCGGAGCAAAGCCGTGAGCCTTAATTCTCTCCTGCGGAATCTCCTTCTCTGCTGTTATGGAGAGGAGCTCCTGCATCTCGTTGGAAGACTAGTGAGCAGTGTAGCACCAACACTTCAATAAACTCAGTTAACAAAGCAACCAGTGAGCACAAAGCGGAGTATGCGAACAACAATGGGAGAGTTATGGCCAATGAAATATTAAAATATTGCTGCTTGTCCAGAGTAGAAATCGTCCCTGACCAATCAGCAGATGGCTGCATTGTTGCTCCTCATTATGGAACCGTAAAGATGTGCTCAGTACCTCAACGGAGAGGTTACCAAAAATGGTACCAGTTGTTTACGATTCTTTCAGTACCACCCACATCTTTTGTCAGTGGAGACCCACTAAAACCTGAACTGTACCGTCCCTCCCCAGCACATACTGCGGTGGGACAGCTGAAGAGATGAAGTGTGAGGTGGGAGCCTGGGGCTAAAGTTAATAGAGGCTGAGGCCCAATTAACATGACAACAAAAACAAGTGTAACCACAAAACTTCCTTCACTTTTAGGGGGTCTGTTTACACGGCATTGGTGTTTGAATCCACTGCAACTTTCACTTTTTCACAGAGCGCTCTTACTGTGCATGCGCACCTCCGCATCTGTGTAGTTTTATTACAAATTTGAGCAACTGGCCCCTTCGTGGCCTGGTAGACTAAATATATCATTATCAGTGTGTCTGCTGCTGCAGTGTGAATGCAATCCTTTTCTTTAACGGACAAGCTGTCTAACGGGGCCTTAAAGAAAAGTGTTTTTTGTTTTTGTACGGGGTGGCATGGCTTGGTTAGTAGAGCGGTCGTCTCCCAATCGGAAGTTTGCAGGTTTGATTCCCATCTCCACCTGTCTACATGCCGAAGTGTCCTTGGGCTGCCCCCATTGTAGGGACAGCGCCTTGCATGGCTGCAGTCTCCATTAGTGTGTGAATGGGTGAGTGAATGGGTAAATGTGATGAACTATGTAAAGTGCTTTGGGGCTGCTCACGCACCTGTAAGGCGCTATATAAGTGAAGTTCATTTACCAGTGAAAACCAGCTTCAGGTTGAAGACACTTCCTGGGTCCATGTTGAGTATCACTGAAACCAACATGGTGGCAAATACATGGTAGAATGATCAAGTCAGAATAGTTAGATAGGAGATCTAAAGGAGAAAGGAGGGACTGTTCAGACGCACCCCTGAATTTTTGAAAGTCAGTAGTTGCCCCTCCTCCTCCCTATATTTTCCCACAGTGTGACAAACCTTCAGGGAGGGGAAAACAATCTTCTTCTCCGCTCCACTGGTCCAGTCCAATCCTTGTCCTGCGCAAAGGAATGAAGAAGAGCAGGCAGGGACTACCACACCTCTTCTACCAGGCGCTGGACCGGACCCCTATCATCTCAGGCACTCGGTCTCCACCAGGTGTTGGAGACCGAGTGTCTCTGAGTGTTGCTTCCTGTGTGTCTCTGTTAAAGGAACATTTCTAGAATGAGTTGATGTGAAGGTGATTTGTGATTTGTCTGGAGGGTCAGACGTTGTACAGTTACTGTGTGATGTTGTCTTTGATATGAAACGTGTAGGTTGTTAGTTAACTAGTTAGTAAAGGACAGATTAGCATGCAGACTCTGTGTGTGTGTGTGTGTGTGTGTGTGTGTGTGTGTGTGTGTGTGTGTGTGTGTGTGTGTGTGTGTGTGTGTGTGTGTGTGTGTGTGTGTGTGTGTGTGTGTGTGTGTGTGTGTGTGAGTGTGGGGCAGAGCTAACGTTGGTTTACAGGTTGAAAACTACTCCTAATATTATTATCAATAGAACTCAATCACTGTAATATAATTTAATATTATCAATAGAACTGAGGAGGACAGTCTTCCTGCTCTCTGTAACCTCCATTCTGAATGGAGCTGATTGTTCTCCAACACCTGGTGGAGACCAAAGACAGCCTTCCTGCTCTCTAGTAACCTCCATTCTGAAAGGAGCTGATTGTGATCCGCCATCTTGTTTTGTAGTTCCATCACACGTCACACACACACTCCCTCCACCTCTCTCTCTATACACACGCACGCACACACACCAAGCTGTATATAGGTAGTTAGAATCTGTGTTTTTATTTGTTTTCATTGTAAATAAATATAATTTTTGGAATCATACTTGCTCTCTTATTAATGAGCACAAAGGTGAATGAAATGTAGACTCTTCTGTGTCAAAAACTCTGGAATCCTTCAAGTTTTACTGTTAATTCTGGTTGTTGTAATTAATTTAACTATTAATTCAGATTCCTAAGTAACTGTTTAGAATATCTTATGAGACTGATATAACTGAATTGGTTATCATTTCCTATTAAACAGGTGGTGCTTCTGAGGTATCTGATACAGATCAGATTAAAATGTCAATAACATAATTGATAACTATCTTTGATAATTATCGATCATTATCGATAGCCAAACTACCAAAATGCAACATAAATGGTACCTAGTGATTATTAGGAGGTAAGAAATCCCTACATTGCCAAGGGGCAGGAAAATTCGCACACATTCTAGAGGCGGTGCAAATAATTCACACCGCATTCAGGGTCAGGACAAAATTATCACACACTTCCTAGGGGTAGAGCAAAACAATTATGGTTTTGGTGCTGTCCACAACGCGTTGCACACCTTCAATAATTTGGGCAACACCGTGCAATGATGATGATTCATTCCAGCTTCTCACGCTCCTCCAACCATGCTAGTTTTTAGCTTGTCACTACAATTTGCTGGCTTCACCTGAAGTGGTGTGCATGACCAGTAGCAGCCCTTCAGAAAAGGTGCATTCCCTCCCATTTACACAGAGATGTTTGCAAAAAGTTACACCTTTGGAGCCATTTTCAAAAAGTTGCACATCCATTGGCTCCAAAGGATCCATTGGATCCATTGGAATAATGTCATGAAAGACATCAAGGCAGGGGTTTGGTTTTTTTTACTTTAGAAGAAAACTTGCTATTTGTCTTTTAGAAATCCTCGTCATTTCATGTTTTTCTAAGCGGTTTTTAGCACTTTTCCCCTCCATTTGTTGTGGTATTAACTACTTTTCCCCGAATCAGCCAATTTAGTTGTGCCTTTTTTTAAAGTCCTTTGTTGCCAAGAGTTAAGTGTCCCTTTGAAAATAACCAAGAGCATAGATAAAAAGAAAACAAGATAAAATGTTTATTAAGGTATAATTTTGTGAAATGTTCAGGGAGCCACAACGAAAAAGGTGAAAGAGCCACATGTGTCTCCATAGTCACAGGTTGTAGACTCCTACTGCAGTGCATCATTGGACTTGAAACATCACACCAACTATGGCATCACCTGTAACATCTCCCTCTCCATCCTCTGATTTCCCCTCCATTCACACACTCTTCCTCTCCTTTTGCTCACCTCTGTGCTCAGACAGTCCCTGGGGATCTTCCTACCCCGGTGAGAGGTGACAGTCATTGCCATGGTAAATTGCCCACAGGAGCACAAACACACTTGATGATGATTCATTCCAGCTTCTCACGCTCCTCCAACCATCAATTCCTTTCTACAAAAACACCATGTGTATTTTCTTGTTTCTCGTTTCCCTGTTTGCTTCCCCTCTGCAGGATCATAGTGTAACACATCCAAAAATTACAGGTCAGGACCAGATTGATATGTGGACATGCTGGTCCTTGATGTTATTGACCCACGCCCATCAGCTCGCCCTGGTTCCAGACACCACTGTGACATGTACTGAAGACGACACTGAATTCACATAAAAAAACTGTCTGCCTGACCCAACACCTGACCCCCCCCCCCGACACACACACACACACACACACTAGCATTACAGTAACCGTCTTTAATGTTTAGTTAAAACAAAAATACTACAGTGAGGCATTCAACCACACTTACAAATCATGCAGCTAGACAAATACAAAAGAAATCCAAGAAATACTGTACAGGGAGGATAACAGCACTGCAACCCAATACCCCCCATTCACAATGACGTCACACCCACCGCACGCAAAGCACCCTGGGAATGTTTGTAGTATGGGTGATCAAGATGGCGGAAGTGCTACTGAAATTTCAACCGGCTCAGATAAAAGAGGCAGTTTTGCACATGCCCGTGATAAAAGACAACAACTGCAAGGATCTTAGGCGATACATCCATTGTCGTGGCTTCAGTGCTGGCAAAGGAGAGTCGAAGGCTCTTATGAGGCGGTATGTGCACAAAAGAACCATTTGTTTTTGTTTGTGTTGCAGGACGATCACTAGATCAGTGGTCGGGCAGAATTAAACTGTTTTTTAACTGTTTAAAGGCTCTGTGCATGCGCTGTGGGGTGGATCACCGGGGCTATAGTGAAGGACTGAAAAGGGAAACCCGGAGTGACTCGTCAAGAAGGTCCTGAATGTTGGACGACCCCCAAAACCAGGAGCTAGAGCCATGTCTGTACATATCCAGTGTGGAATAGATTTTGAGGACACTGCTTGTGACATGTTCAATCATAACATGTTCTATTAGGCACATTTGTCTGGGCGACTCCTCCTTTAAGGGCAGACAGATAATTAAGCCCAGGTGCACTGCCTCACCTGCAACAGGGACTTTTCATATGACTGCACGGTGGCACAGTGGTTCGCGCTCTTGCCTCACAGCAAGAAAGTTGTGGGTTCAAATCTAGCCTAGGGCCTGTTTGTGTGTGTAGGTTTCCTCCAGGTGGATCCGGACTCTTGGACCTGCCACAGACTCAACGAGTCCTGGGAGGTCAAACTGTTCTTTCTGCTTCAGGAAATGGGGCGTGATCAATTTCACACCGTGCTGCGCGAGGACCTTCTGGTTGGTCCAACCTTTGTCAGCCATTATGGCATCACCCTTTTGGAGTCTTTCCAGAAGCTTCTTCGATGCCATGGTTATGGTGTTATCTGAAACCCTGCCTTCCATTAGATCAGACACAAAGTTGGGAATGCCAGTAGGCGTTATCCCAATTAGTGCCTTAGCAGTGCACCGTCCTTGTAGTCCGAGTCTGAGGCGGCATGAAGTTCCACATCTGAAGGGCGTTGTATTTCAAATTCGGTGCAGTCCAGGATAGTCGCCACATCAGCATAAAGTTGTTTGAACACCTCAGGCATATATTTCTGTATTTTCCATTTGCTGATCCAGACAGGAAGTTTTGTCAATACTTTGCTCATCAACTTCAGATTTGTCAGCCATATGTGGGAAATAGAGGAATCACTGATCCCAAAACGCTCCTTGAGATCGTCATTGGCACATCCTTGTTTGAGCTTGACAAGTGTCAGAAATATCTCCTCACAGGTCTGCAGGCTTCTTTTGGGACCACACTTCCCCTCATTGTTTTCTTCACAGTTGTCGGACCCCCAGTACTTGATGTTACTGCAGTTTGGTTGCATGTCATATTCAATAAAGTACATGAGAGCCTCATATGAATAGAGCCCTGTCCAAAACATAATCCCCTCGTGGCTGCCAGCAAACTTTCGCAAAAGGAAACGATTAAAGGAATGCAGCTCCATGGTGGGTTCGTAGAGTTCCTTCATGTTGGCGAGGAGCTTGATCACTGTTGAGAGCAGTTGTCGTAGAGTCACTGCTGAACTGCAGACAACAAGTTGTGCATCTCATCCTTCAGCAAGATGTGGGTTTTGCTGCAGTAAGGTTGCTGTAAAAAATACAGAAAACAATTACCAATACACATGGAGGGTTTGTAAAGGAGTGTATTTTACATACAGATGAGCTACCACAACTGCAAATTAGTAAATTGAGTTTCCCTAAATTTTGTAGAAAAGTCTGAAAGTCACTTTAAAAGTACCTGGTCAAGTTCCATCGCTGGGGGGTTGAGCTCAGATGACTGGACTTCTATTGCCTCGTCTTCATCAGCTCGATGTTCCTCTGTGTCCACTGAGACAGACGAACTGGTCTCTGCTGTAGCCAAGGCTGGTGATGTCTGGGGATCGAGACAAAGAACCTCAGTTCCATTGAATGTTTCACCAGCTGGGGTTGGTGAGTGCAAGTGTGTGTATGGGGAGTCCAGGAGTCTGTGTGTGTGTGTGTGTGTGTGTGTGTGTGTGTGTGTGTGTGTGTGTGTGTGTGTGTGTGTGTGTGTGTGTGTGTGTGTGTGTGTGTGTGTGTGTGTGTGTGTGTGTGTGTGTGTGTGTGTGTGTGTGTGTGTGTGTGTGTAGCTTCGTTGTCACCTGCAGAGCTCGCCGTGATGATCTGGTCGACCGAGCCTTTGATGCAGACGTGCTCCAAGCGGGTGGGTTGTAGTTCAGGAGTCAGGGAGGCTTGGCATATGTGTGTTCTGGACCACAACTACTGTCAAACCACTGTTTCACACTGTCGTTATACTGGTCCACAACTACTTTCCACTCTTTTGACCACGGGAGTATTCTAGGGACATTGTTGTCATACGTCCTCCTTCCGGTGAGAAAGTGCAGTGAGCATACTCGAGGGGCTGAGCCCAAGGGCATTACGCACTAACTCCCTCCAGACTTTAGGACTGTTTTTCAGAAACGAATAAAAACTCAATAAAAGATAATCCTTTGAGTTTGTAAAACAGTGTGGAACACAGCAATTAACAGGCATTTCTCAGGAAACTGATAAAAGCAAGGACTGTACCAGATCGTGGATTTGTTTAACGGCAGTGACAAGATGGCGACAACGTATCCCTCATATTATCCCACATAGTATCCTACATAGTATCACACATAGTATCCCACATAGTATCCTACATAGTATCCTATATAGTATCCTACATAGTATCACACATAGTATCCCACATAGTATCCTACATAGTATCCTACATAGTATCCCACATAGTATCCCAAAAAGCTTGTTGTTCTACAAGTCCAAGTTTGGAGAACGAGCGCTGCCCACTGGCACTGGTGACAGGTAATATCAAATAAAGTCTCAGTGCGATGTCAATATTGGGAAACACAGATTGTAGTCTCCTTCTTCTTCAAAGACTCAGCAGTGACCTTGCTGAGGTGTTTTCCAGTTCCTTAACAAACTCTCAGAACTATCCAATTTCATCCAGACAATCTTCCTCTAAATCGCCTGGATATTTCCTCTGGAGAGCAGCTGCTCCTGAACGGAGATCTTGTAAGGAGATGGATGTGATGTTATTTAAAAATCCAAATGTGTGCTGGACATGTTTGTAAGAGTGGTCCCTCCGATCCATGTCCGCCAGGAGATGATCTCTGCCATGAAGACTATTCACACTCTGCTTCAGTTGACTCATCCACTTGATTTTTCCTTCTTCTGCATCTGTGTGTGTCCACCATATATTGTTGAAACACAGGTGGAGGAATGCTTTTTGCATCATTCTCCAAGTTGTCAATATGATCCCGTAGTTTGGCCGCACCCAGTAGCATTTCTAGATGTAAATACTTGGTGGGGGAAGATTTAATTTCAGGTCTAGTGATGCCACTGAACGCCAAGTAAAGTGGAAGAACTACTTTTTGAGTCACAACATTATGACAACCATATAGGCACTGATAACTTGAAAAGGTTGTGCACTGCAAATAGCTGATAAAAAAAAAGAAAGAAAGAAATTCAATTGAAAAAAAAAAAGCAGATTAGGGATTCAAACCTGGGTCTGCTGGTTCAAAGATGAAACTTCCACCACTACACCACAGGCAGACTTATATAAGCAGGAGATACTTAGAAAGTCTTCAACACCGTGTCACTCAGTTTACCACCAGTTTCCTCCAGTTTCTCCACTAAAGTAAAAGTTTCAAAGTCGTCCTCCAGTTAATAATCCAGCTCATTCATTTGGATTCTTAACTGTTTGTTCTACTCCTGCTCACAAGCTGCTGTTTGTTCAACTCGCTCTGGTTCTGTGAAGCAGAGCCTCAATCAGCGCCGGCCAATCAGCTCTGAGCTTCTAAATGACTCCATGCAATACACACTGCATGGTGAGGGAGGGGCGAGCTACACTAATGCAATACACACTGCATGGTGAGAGAGGGGCGAGCTACACTAATGCAATACACACTGCATGGTGAGAGAGGGGCGAGCTACACTAATGCAATACACACTGCATGGTGAGAGAGGGGTGAGCTACACTAATGCAATACACACTGCATGGTGAGAGAGGGGCGAGCTACACTAATGCACCATCAGTGTGGATCAGGAGGAAACAGCCTGAAGCAGCAAGAAGAGACCAAGAACCAGGAAGTAAAATCCTCACACTAAACATGTGTAGATTAGGAGGGACATTTATTCACAGACAAGAAAATATTGTAGATAATCTTTAGCTCCGCCCACCTGCCCCTAATGACCAGTCACCCCTCGCCACATAGTCTCTCAATGAGCTGATCAACTGCATTACATAACTCCAGTTCGACAGTCTGCAGTGCACTACTGAGCCCTGTACCAATAACCTGATCAACATTTCCAGAATCTCTCGGTTTCCTGGTTAACTTATCCAGATGTGAGCGATCCTGATCACCGTTAATACCAAGCAGGTTATCAACTGACTGGTTCAACCCAGACCTAGGTGTGCACGTTCACATGAAAGGGGAGGAGTTTGTAGCGTCTGACCAATCAGACAGAGAGAAACTCTGCAGAGCAGTTTACAGATTACTGAAGGAGCAGTTAATCTCTGAGATTATGAAGAAGTCAAACACATCCAGCAGCTAAAGCAACACTGCTGCTGCAGCCAAAGCCAGAACCTTCCTGACTTGTTAATGCTGACTTGGTGAGATTATACCAGATTAATTTATCAGCAATATAAACGGACTGTGATCACTCAGTTTCACTTTATTCCAGCAGAAAGTTTTCAGGCTGAACTTCCTCACTGCTCTTCTTTTACTTTACATTCTCCATCACTTGTTCTGAGTTTCTCTTGTGTTTCCTGTTGGAATATTAATTCATCACCATGATGACACCAGTACTTCTGGTTCCATTAATTCATGTTTCTGTAGTTCTGTCAGGTGTGATCATTAACCTCATTATTCCAGATCAACCCTCGTGGAGATAAACAGACTTGGACCAAGTCAAAAACAAACATGCCCTTCAAAGCCTCAGAGACCAGGATTTATTTTATTATGTCAAAAGATTGTTCTGAATTAATTTCTCCTCTCTGCTCAGCTGCAGCTCAGTGCTGAACCTTTCCCACCAATCACCTTCATTTAAGAATGGGCAGGTCATTTTCCAAGAGATCTGATAGGTCAGGAGGCGGAGCTCTGACCTCCTATCCAGAACATATCCTGCTCCGGAGCAGGTCAGACTTTCAGCATCAGTTACCATGGTGATTTATCCTGGTGAGAAGTGAGCAAGAGTCATAGTACAGAAAACCAAAGTTAATCCTGACGTTATCTCCATAAGAGAAAATCCAGCTTCGTAGTACAGATAACCCAGGGTTAGTCCTTGAAGTTATCTGGATAACAGAAAACCCAGCTTCGTAGTACAGAAAACCCAGGGTTAGTCCTTGAAGTTATCTGGATAACAGAAAACCCAGCTTCGTAGTACAGAAAGCCCAGGGTTAGTTCTTGAAGTTATCTGGATAAGAGAAAATCCAGCTTCGTAGTACAGAAAAACCAGGGTTAGTCCTTGAAGTTATCTGGATAAGAGAAAATCCAGCTTCGTAGTACAGGCCTCTGGTCTTATAGAAATACTGCCGTATGTTGTTGCACAGGAAGGCATTCTCTAATTCATCCATCTTACTCTACAATGCCAGGGCTTCATTTTGAGCGGTAAGATTTTGGCTTGAGTCGTCACTTCATTTTTGCAGGGACTCTTGGATCCTGGCATGGTTGTGGTGCAGTGCTTTTGTTGCTAGTGTATGTGTCGGCTATCTTGTGTCAGACAGACTTTTTAAAAGTTTCTATTGTTTGTCATTCAACTGTAAACCAGCTGTAATCACCTGCCAGCGGATGTGGATTTGGAGGAAAAATTGAAAAGTGTCTGTACAAAGTAAAAACAATTCCTCCGTCTCAAGGCAGCAGCTGACACTGTGCGCAGCACACACACTAAATTGAGTGTGTGTGCCGCGCACAGTACCCACTCTGCCAAAGGGTTAATTTGTTCAATGCAGGACTGTGTTTCTTGTAAATAGCATTTTAGAAAAGAATATTTTTTGTTGTTTGTGTTGTCTTTCACATGCAGCCACATCTGCATCTTTGTTCTGACAACTTTCAGGACCCATTTCTATCCAGTATTTCTTGAAATCGTCATCAATTGTGGGGTAATGTCAGAGTACTCGCTCTCTGCAGCAACAGGGGAAGCAGTGGTGAGATTGGTGCAGGGGGGGGGGCATCTTGGCTTCCTCACAGTTCACTGGAAGAGGTGGAACGTAACAAATTGTAAATATAAACAAGTAATAAATGACATTTACTCACATTACTCTATACCAGTAGTTTCTGGTAATCAGAAACATACTTTTTTTTACAATTACTCAAAAGTAATTGTAAAAAAAAGTATGTTTCTGATTAGCTCTACAGACCTTGAAAATAAACTCCTGCTCAAACTGAACAAGAGCTTTACAGTTTATTGTTGTAGAATTTGGTGGCGCAGGGGATTTTATTTCATTTCTGATATCAGTAGTTAATGTGCTCATTCTTCAATTAAGATCATTGACATGAAATATGTTTCTATATAAAGATAAAAGCAGTTTGTCATTAAAGAATTACTCAGCATTTTGAGTGTCAAAGACATTTAGTTTAGTTTTTGTTATACTCAGTTCCTTCCTTTTCTTTTCTTTTCTTGTCTTTCCAGTTGACTTGCAAACAGTATAATGTTCGAGGTGGAAAAAAACAGATGGACCATAGAATCAAGAACTTGTATCTCTTATTGTGCTCCAAAGTGTTTCATGTGATGGTCTGAACAAAGTTTGTACATAAAACCTCCTGAAGAGTTGTAAATATGGAGTTCATGTGCCAAGTATATTTTCTAAAAAAAGAAGGAAGAGTGCAGCGACAAAGTAATTGCTCAGTTGTTTTGAAAACATTATGACTATCCCTGGCATTTTGAATTTGGTTGATTGAAGTCTGCTTCAGTGATTTTCAGCCTCTGTATAACTGGAGCCTTTGTCAGTGAAGAAAAAAGATGGATCATAGAATTCACATCTTACGCTGGACTTTGCAAAGTTTGTACCTTATACCTCCTGAAAGGTCCTAATTATTATGTGGACAAAAAGTTAATCAAAAACAACTGTGTTGGATTAGATTTACGACTCATCTTTTTATATACAAGCAGCACAGGGTTTCCTTGAGGAATTTTGTCTTTGAATTTACACTTGAAAGTTGTGCTTTGTTGTGGCACACAGTACCTGATTAAACTGTCTATAATATTTCAAGATCACACAATCAATTTTAATGAAACATTCTGCTTGAAAATACAGTGAAACCACAAAAACCCTCCTATACATAATATATAACCACCTTGCTTGGTCTGGTTGTCTAAGTGAGAGTGACGGTGACGCCGCGTCATCAGCCGACAGCAGCGCACGTAAACAAAAAATTAAGGAGCGTGCCCACACAAGCACTGGTTGATTGGACAGATGACCCATATCTGCCCAATTAGATGCTTAGGTTTGTTTTGTTTTTTAACCATAAAGCACAGTATAGAGCAGGGGTCCTCAATTATTTTCCCCCAAGGGCCAAAATCAGAGCAGCATGCCAAACCAAGGGCCGGAACAGTCGCAGGTTTTTTGCACGATGTCAGTAAAAGTAGTTTTTTTTTACAAATGTCATCTACTGTTACCATTATTACTATTATTATTGTTATCATCAATATTGTTATAGTAGTAGTAGTCAAGGTGGTTGTAGTAATAATTTAAGCTTGGGATTTTCAAAACTTGTGTTGAGGGTCACATAAAAAGTACTCTTGAAAAAAAGTAAGTGTAAAACCATCTATCTAATTATTTACACACAGAGACAGAAATACAGGAGAGATTTTCAGTTTGTTACTTTTTAAATTCTATAATTGTTGTTTCACTGCTGCTTTTGTTTCTGTTCTCATTTCATCCATTTATTGTCAAATAAAGAAAAATGAATGAATTCACTCACCAATCACTGGGAAACGTGATGGGATGAGGAATCCCTCTGGTGTGTCCTGTTGTCTCAATCCTGAGGCCAAGATGAGCATCAGAAAGTCTCTTTCTGATTCTGTTTCTTTAAGTCGGTGATCAGAGGTGAAGAACTAAATCCTCCACTCTTCTAGTCGCAGTATTATCAGACAGTTACCAATATCATTTCCATCATTCCTGCCACTTCCTGACATTCTCAATGTGACCTAATGCATCTGAAGATGGTTCTGGAATGGGCCTGACGTTCCTCATATTCCTGGAACATCTTTTTGGCTCCAATGAATCTTCAAGAAGATCAAGAACCACCTGTATTGGTGAAGTTTGTAACTGAGCGTGTGGATTAGTAGTGATGTGTGTTGATGTGTTCTACAGAGTGACAGCATTCGCTCCCTGCAGCATCCTCCTCTCTGATCAACTCCATGGGGTTTCTCTGAATGCTGAGCGCTCTGGAGTGTGTGAACGGTTCAGTAGCTGCTGGGAGAAGAACTGGGGGGTGGCGTCATATATTTTTAAACTCAGTTGCTGACCTGACTTGTTGTACGTCCTGGGCGAACACCCGCCTCCACCTGACGCACCTTCTCATTTCCTCTGGTGCGCAGTGCGCCCTGGCAGCTGGACACGTCTCTCATTGCAAAATCTACAACTAAATATAACAAATTCTCCCGATTCGCCACATTCCTGACAGATTAATGATGGAAAAAGACGATACGCAACGTCACACAGCAGCCTGCCGCAGCGCACAGCTCCGGTCTGCTGCAGATCAAGTATGGGTCAGTAATATAAACTAACCTGGTCAGTCCAGTCACAGTTCAACTGAAGCTGGTATGGGTCGGTAATATAAACTAACCTGTTCAGTCCAGTCACAGTTCAACTGAAGCTGGTATGGGTCGGTAATATAAACTAACCTGTTCAGTCCAGTCACAGTTCAACTGAAGCTAGTATGGGTCGGTAATATAAACTAACCTGTTCATTCCAGTCACAGTTCAACTGAAGCTGGTATGGGTTTGTAATATAAACTAACCTGTTCAGTCCAGTCACAGTTCAACTGAAGCTGGTATGGGTTGGTAATATAAACTAACCTGTTCAGTCCAGTCACAGTTCAACTGAAGCTGGTATGGGTTGGTAATATAAACTAACCTGTTCTAACCACAGTTCAACTGAAGCTTGTATGGGTCGGTAATATAAACTAACCTGTTCAGTCCTGTTACACCCCGAAGAGGGACGGAACATACCTTGAAGGACACAGGGAAACGGTTGGATTTTTACCATTTTTATTTAAATTTATTTTAATACGCTTGTTGGTTTTTAATTCAAAAAAAAGTCTTGAACCTGAAAAGCAAGCGGGTTATGTAAAAATTAGAACCTGACAAAACCCCATAACAACCCCGTGTCCTAAACTAACACAATATCAAAAGAACAGGTACCTGGTGGGCTGGCAAAAACAAACAAACAGGTGCGGTACCGGACCAACCCTGTACAGGGCCGTAGGAGCCGGTACCAACACCCAATCTAACAAACGAAAACCCCAACCTACTTTGAAGGATAAACCAAAACGAAAACAGGACCACCGGTCCCACCAGGGAAAAAGGATCTGCGCTAACCCCCACATACAACGAAGGCGGAAGAGTCGAATAGGGCAGCCGCCTGGCTGCGTGTTCGAATGGGAGTGATTGAGAGAGAGGAGCCATCAACCCTTTAGACACCGCCTATTTATAGGCGGAGAGGCGGGCTTTAACGAATCCTACAAAAATAATAACTATCAACAAATACTGAAATAATCCCTCAAGAAAACCAACAAGGGGATATAGAGATAAATTTACTTCCCGCCGAAAAATATTACTTTATATATATATATATATATATATATAACAAACTAAATAAATTGACCTCTCAACGGAAGTAGAATAATAATACAAAAAACCTTCACTAATTCCTAACAGTCCAGTCACACTTCAACTGAAGCTTGTATGGGTCGGTAATATAAACTAACCTGTTCAGTCCAGTCACACTTCAACTGAAGCTTGTATGGGTCGGTAATATAAACTAACCTGTTCAGTCCAGTCACACTTCAACTGAAGCTTGTATGGGTCGGTAATATAAACTAACCTGTTCAGTCCAGTCACACTTCAACTGAAGCTTGTATGGGTCGGTAATATAAACTAACCTGTTAAGCTTTCTGATCCACGTTGCGCTTTTGCACGCTGCAGCTCAGGTTGTTTCTTTGGTTAATTTTGACTTCGTCGTGAAATTGAAATCCATGGACGTCCGAGGGGAACGCTCATTGACGTGATGACGTCAGACGCACACAGACTCCGGCTCCGACTACGGTGTGGGGTGAGGTCCAAACAAGTTAGAGCAGCACATTTTCCCCCACAAATCCCACTTTATTTCACATTGATGTGCAGCTCATGGGCCGGGGCGGCCAGACAGGTGGCTCCCGCGGGCCGCCTATTGAGGACCCCTGGCATAGAGGCTAATCCAAATTTTCAATGAAGTTTGTGTAAATTTCCTAAAAACAGGCTGACCAAGCAGAGGGCCCCTTCACACGTGGCGTAGGTCAGCCTATGGATTAATCTGTGCCTGCTGTGTGTGCCTACATAGTACATACATACATACATACATACATACATACATACATACATACATACATACATACATACATACATACATACATACATACATACATGCATACATACATACATACATACATACATACATACATACATACATACATACATACATAGACCGCCACCGTCTTAACAAGGACATGAAGGAGAGGACGAGGCAGTGTGTGTGAATTTAGCAGGATTTAAATGGTTAAGGTAATATTCTCTATTTTATCAACCTTTACTTCCACAGCTCATTGAAAATATGTGTTTCCTGCACTGGCTTTCCCACAATTATTGGAATTAGTTGCATTCTCCATAAATGCAAATAAAATAGGATTTATTTTTAGAATGAATTTCAATATGGTTAAAATCAGGAGTGTTTAGTGTGGAGAAAATGGGATGTTTGTACCTCATTAGTTTGTCGAAGTTTGAAGCTACACCAGGTTTAGATTTTAAATAAAAAAAACAATATGGTGTAGGTCTTTTATTAAACAAATTTTAATAATTAAAATTATGAACATTATTTTGCTGTGAATTGTGTTTTCACTCGTTATTTGCCTGTTCTGGCTGTTAAAGAGCTAAATGAATCTTGTATAACAAAATTTGACAACCTTCATGACCAAAAGAGCTGTATTACCACTTTTCCTAAAATAAAGTTTATCTGAATCCACAACAAGTTTAATCTTCAAAAAGAATATAGAACAGCTCATAAACTGTCGCTTATGTTGGGATTTACATTTGGTTATTAGGAGTAAATGACTGATTATTGAAAGTGATAAATCAATTGAAGTAATTTATGAATAATTGTAATTACTAATTGGGAGGAATTATTGTATATATATTAGTAATTACATGAAGTAATAGATTACTTATGGCTAATAAATCACTACGAGTAATTGATCAATTTTAATTATTAATTAGCATTAGGGTTAATTGGTCAATATGGTTAAAAATGCAATCTATAATCAGTATCGATATCCAAACTGCCCATAAAGTTGTTACCCGCACATTGGTATCCCGATGCGCAACCAGTGTTCCAAACGTATTATTTGATACATGTGCACAAATATGCTTTGCATCAAATAAACTGCAACTTTCGGAGCAAAAATACAACTGTGTCAGTTTTTTTATCTGAGATATGTAAAATATGGCGTGTACTCCTGTAAATTAAGAATTTGTGAATGTGTAAGTATTGTGATGTACTTTTGGAAAGGAAAAAAAATCTAGAAATATACAGCTTCGAGTATTTGACCAAACATTTACTAATACAGATACAAATCTTTGTGCACGTCTACAGATTTCACTGTTACAGGCACTCAAACCTTTTTCACCAATGATTCTTCTGATACTGACGGCAGACAACTGCTCAGATTTGATGGTGAAATATTGACTACACCAGTCTGATTGTACTTATAATGTATAATGTATAAAGTAAACCCTGGATTGACTGTGAGACTCACAGGCTTAAATCTACACTTTAATTTTCACATACAGTGAAAATTGAGTCAAGTGCCGAAAAAGCAAGCTTCGCTAGGATTAAGTACCTAAAAATTTGGTCAAAACTGAGTAACCTAAGTAAATGAGGTTTTAAAGTTGATTGAACACTGTTTGAGATGGACTGAATGAAGTTCTGGTTCAAAGATGAAGTAGTTACAAGCTAAAAACGGCACCAATATTACAGATAAATATGGTCATGACATAAATATGGTTGTAAAACTTGGCTAACATTTAATAAGAGACGTGTAATAGAGTAGTACTGCTCATGTCATCTTTTTAGTTTGAGTTTCACACATTCACATACAGGCTGACGATGTCACACACATCAGGGTACGATGTCCCTGAAAGTCCTTTTATGTGAACACAAATGGAATTAACTAACACTTACTGTCCACGGTGTAGAATCCACCTCCTCCACCCGCAGCCACGCTGTCCTACTTGCTGTGTTGAAGCTGAATGCTTCTCTCTTGCTTCGATACTCACTTTTGAGTTCCGCACACTCGAGCAAAAGTTCCCTCTACCTTAGACCACATCCACACGAGCCAAAACGATCTTTTTTCTCCCCGACTTTCTCTCAAAATAATCCGTCCACACCTCACTATGAACTCTGCTCAACACGAGGCTTAAGGACATGAAGTACATATGCCAGACCTTTAGGGGTGCTGTGACTCACCAAACACACCAAAAATGCAGAAGAAGACACAGAAATTTAGAAGTAGACTACTGCTCATAGACTTCTGTATAACTGAGTTATATAGGTCTATGGTCCTGCTCCTCCTGCTGCTAGCATCATAACTTATGCAGCGCCACCTGGAGCCTGTAGTCCGCCATTGTTGTGGTTATTAGACCACATCTCAGACTGCAGTGGAGGGGATAGATGATTGTCTTTGCCGTCCACACCTCACAGGCGAGTCAGGGTTTTAGTATTTCGCCACTCTGGGACCCGTGTTCAACAAAACCTGTTTCGACAAGTTCACATATAGGCTGATGACGTTACATGCAACAATAGGATACGGTGTCTCTGAAGGTCCATTTATGTGAACACAAACACAAATATATGACATATTCTATGACTTGACTTGATTTGCCCAAGAAAAAATGACTTGGCACTTACTTGAGACTTTTACAAGTGTGACTTGGTCCCAAGTCTGCAAACTGTCTCAGTTGAAAGGATTCACTCTTGTTTGTTAATATTCTTTACATTAAACAACTGAATTTAAATGAAAGATGGCGTGCGATCGAGCACAGACTGATCAATTTAAAGGCGTTTAATAACAAAATTAATTTGTTCATGAATCATTCATTTACGAATCAACACACCAGATCAGCAAACATCAATCCAACACAAAGATCTAATTTCATGTGTGTGACATCAAGGCAGGAAACAGCAACCAGACACCAGAAGGGATGTCATGGAGCTTGAAACCTGAGACAGCGTGATACTTCAAAATAAACGTTTTAATTTCACTGGATGTTGAAGTCTTTATATTCTCTCTTCTCATATCTCATGTTTGTTGCATCCTGTCTGTGAGCTATTAAAGAGGCGGCAGCTCATGAGCAGCTCTGCCGGCTGGGTTTTAAAGGGTTTTCTAACACGCTGTGATTAAAAGAAACAGGGAGGTGAACTTGAGGAATCTCTTGAGTAACTTCTCTACATTGTAAAACTTAGAACTACAACATTGAGGCCTTTCCATCTCTCCTTTCCTGTTTTTACTGCGATAAGTGGGAAACATAAGAGGAATACAGATTTTGATTACAGAGACCCCCCCCAGTGAATTGGCCATCATCTTTCCAGGCAGATAGTGTGAATGGGCTGGGAAAGGGAAATAGAATCCAGCCTTTCTTATTTATTGTGAACGGCACTCGTCCTCTGTGTAAAGGCCCAAACATATTTTGCGTGTCCGCAGAGTCCGCATTGGTCTGTGTGACGGAAATAACGGTATTAACCCATGTGTGCGCAGACCCTCACACGGGTGGTGAGCCCACAGGAAGGTGGCGAGATTTCGAGTCTCATACTCTACCAACTGAGCTATCACTGCAAAACAGTGATATTTCTCTGCATTTGGGCCTCGCATTTACACATAAACGCAGCTACGAGTCTCCACAAATGATTTCTGAAAACTTCAGCGACAGTGGAGATTTTGAAAAACTCTGCATCTCCTGTTGCAGCTAGAGGGGAGGCGGATATTTACGTCACCATTTGTGACATTGTGTTTTTTCCAGGATTCTGATTGGCTATCATGGCGTCATGCTTCTCGCTACACTGCCCCCTACAGGTTTGGTTACTCATAGCAGCTCTGAACCAGGTGGATATGCAGGTCTGTGTAAATAGAGATGTTTTTGTAAACATAGAAGGGGAAAAAAGTATTTTTCTTTTACTGAAACTGTGCAGAACTGTGCATCCTGGAGGATCGCCCACTGGATTAGATGGTGCTGAACGGGAGGGGAGAGAAAAGCATGGAAGAAAGAGAGTTTTATCTGACATTCACAGCCTTTCTCAATACGACAGGTTTGTCAATCCGAGGCAGTACAGCAGGCCTCCCCCTTACCAGGGGCAGTCTACCACAAGCACCCTCCTGCAAAGCACACACACACACACACACACACACACACACACACACACACACACACACACACACACACACACACACACACACACACACACACACACACACACACACACACTCACTCACACACACACACAGGTGCTCTGTAGATGGAAAGTTAACGATAAATAACCCACCCACATAAATGTGTACCCTATGCATGTGTTTGCCAACATAAAAAATTCATCAATCATTGAAACACTGTTGGCACATTCAGTTCCCTGAATGTCTCTGAATTGTATTTCATTGCACAAATTTTGTATTACTTTGGAGAAATTATCACAGAAATACGATTGCTGATTGTACATTCTTTGGAGGTCATGTAGCATAACGACTGTGTAGGCCCTTGTTGGGATTTATGGTTGGTTAATAGCGTTAAATTACTGTAAGTAATAGATTACTAAAAGTAATAAATCACTGGAAGTAATTTATGAAAACTGTAAATTATTAATGGAAGTAAACGGTAAAGGAAGAAATAGATGTTATGAGCTATCAACGCACTAGCCTGCTACCAGTATAATCAGCTTGTCTCATTTCTGCTCAGATGGGAGGATGCAACTACATACACACCAGTTTGTAACATATGTCAAGGTGACATCCTGCTTGTGAGAAATAGTACGATTGTGATGTCTACAACTTCTCGGGATTGTGATGTCTACAACTTCTCGGGAGAGAACACGAGATGTAGCCAGTTTCGATAAAGACAACATGTGATATCCACACCATATGTGCAGGGAGGAGTGAAAGAAATGCTTATAAACCAACGTTTTCATTTACTCTGGGCTCTTGACCATTTGAAGCCTGCTCCTCCCGGACAGACTGGTGCTTGAGCCCGAGATCTCGTTTTATTCCATATATTCTGCTTAAGGTAATTATCAATAAAACTGTGGGATTAATTCCATTCTTGTTTCCTCATCAATAAAAGAACACATTAATGACTGTTTTTCCTTCAACGGTCATTTACTCATGAACAACTCCTAAAATAATTGAGTAATTTCTTAAAAGTTAAAAAAAATATCAAAAATAATTAATTAATGAAAATTATTCATTTGAATAAATTTGTTCTTTATGTATTAATAATAAATCGGGGCACCACCAGATAAACTGGAAATAGCTAATACCAAAATATCAGTCTCGTTTGTAAAAGGTTTATTTAAGTTATTTAATATTTCAGTGTAAAAATGTAACAATATTAAATAAAAAGTGAAGGTGTGAGATCCGAGCACAGACTGTTACAAACCAGTGAATATCAACAATAAATACACAATAATCACCAAGAATCGTTCAATTCAGCTAACAGGCGTTTATTCATAAAATGTATTAATTCATAAATAATTCTGAAATCATCTCAACACAAATCAACACATTCAAATAGCAAACGACATCTAACACGGAGATCTAATCTACTAAACAGCAAACACTATGTACAAAGTGTGTGTGTGTGTGTGTGTGTGTGTGTGTGTGTGTGTGTGTGTGTGTGTGTGTGTGTGTGTGGTCTGGGTGTAATGACCCCGGACGTCCACCAGGTGGAGGCAGACGTTGGCGGGTCAATGTGGTGACCGTGACGACCACTAGGGGCGTGCGGCGGCGCGCAGCGTGAGAGCGCAATGACTTGTTGCATCCACCAGGTGGACGTCGTGCGGATGGCTTAGCGGTAGCAGATAGCAGTTTGGCTGCTAAATGTGGCGATGTGTATGAGCTCATCTCGATCAGATGAGATGAGTGGCAGCAATAACGGGGTTAATGAAAGAGGGAGAGAAAGAGGTGGAGAGAAAAGAAAGACAGAGAGTTCTGGAGAGATTTTACTAACACGAGGGCTGGGTAGTTATCCACAGAAGCTGGGTCGGCTGCTCCGACCGTCTCAGCTTCTGTTAGCTGCGGGATAACTCCTGGATGCTCGTGTGCGCGTACGGTGATCTGCGTAGACGGCGGCACAAACTGCTTGGAAACAGAGGAGGGGATCAGCGTCCCAGAGTCTCACAAGCACAAAATAAAACACACAGCAATCTCAATAGCACATCATTCTAGCTATTCTGCCCAGACACAGCCCCTTACTTGGTCAGAAGGTGGGTGGAACGAGCCTCCGTGGCTGGGGGAAATCATTTGATTTGTTCCCGGGGAAAAGAAGACCTGAGTTGGTCCTCAAAACGCACTGTGAGTAACCTGGCACTTCTTGCGTGGGTGCAGAAGCAAGCTTCAGGTTAGCAGGCACGGGGAGCTGCACGGCTGGAGGGGAACGAAGTTGGCTTGCAGCTGTGTGGGTCTCATTGAAGAAAAAGAAAGACGAACAAAGTAGGTTTCCACAGCTTTTCCAGCTCGTCCTGCGAGTTGGAAGCATTCGGGCCCAGTCCGTGTGAGTCAACACGCGGCCCTTTGGTGTCCCCATACGAAGTTCTGCGTCTGGATCAACGCGAGTCCGTCTTGGAGATGGTTGAATTTTCGTGTGTTGGACTTTTATAGTTGTGCGTCATGGTCCGACCCCTGCTGTGCTCTGGCTGCCAATCTCCTTGGGCTGGTCTCAGGTTTCCAGACCATGGGTGTGGCGGAGTTGGTGGATCCCCCTGGTGGTGAGCTGCAGGGATGCAGCTTCCAAGCTGGGGGCCCCCTGGGGGGGGTTACGTGACCAATGGCGAATTTTTCCAGTGGTGACCACATGTTTCTTTGTTCTCAAAGAAACGTGGTCAACCCCCCTTTGTCCGGAGGGGTGAGCATGGTGGTCAAGGCCCAACACTCTAAAACTACTAACAACTTCATATAATAGGCACAATAAAGGCTGATAAGTAACAATGATCATCAAAATCAGACCAAGCATCAGAGTCTGGTAAGTTATAGTAAAGGTGCTGCAAATATTTCAAGTCCAGGCCTATTCGTATGAAACACAAAGCAGCTAGAGCCACTATTTAACGTATAGCCTGATGGCAAGGCTCACAATCTCTTTATCTTTTTGTTCCTAATCTTTTATTCTCTTTTAATTCGCTCTCACAGCACAAAGATGGCATCCAATGAATGGACATAACTTGTGATTTTTCAATAATCAAAAAGTGCTTTGAGGACTTGACCTTAAGGGGCCCAATTTTAATTTCCTCCCATATGTCAGTACTTGCCCCATACTTTCAGAACGCCACACACACACACACACACACACACACACACACACACACACACACACACACACACACACACACACACACACACACACACACACACACACACACACACACACACACACACATTCAGCAAACCACTAGATTCTAGATAGACAAAACAATGTTATCTCTTCTCATCATGGTATTTTGCTTTCAAATGAAACACACAAACCATCATATGAGTAGTCATTTAAAAGACCCAATTGAACACACATTTCCATTCATCAAAATGACTTAAGCCTTTGTTTAAGTTTTTTCAAATTGCTAAAACACAATTTTGCAAACTAGTGTGGTTTTATAAAAATACTTAACACAACTTAGAAAACCACACACCCAACCTGCAAAAGGCCTCCTATAGCCTGCAAAATGAAGCACTGCAGCCCAAACTGCATATAGCATTGTTAAAATCAAACTTTTGCATCAAGTGGCACACACATCATGCATATTACCAGATGTTTGTCTAACAAACTACACACTGTTGAACAGAATGTAAAGCACTCTCATCTTTAGTATGCTTGCCACAATACTAAAATAGTTCAACTTGTAGAAAATTCCTCAGATTGTTCACATGCACAGAAATATTTGCAGATACACACATGCTGTTGAAACATTTAATTTCCCCCAAAGAGGACAGTGCAACATTTGGACAGCAGATATATTTACATTGGAATGAAACAAAATATTCTTACAAAAAAAACCTGTAAACTTAAAACAAAAAGTGCAGAAAAAAATGTAGGCAACAAAAATAATGAGGCAGCATCTTGGCGCACAGCTGGGTCTGGCCACACCTCGTCCACATCACAGGCTATAGCTTCCCTCGCCAGACATCGAGGGAAGAAGCACCTGGAGTGCCTTATTCTTCCCTGAATCGCACCACATCAATTTCATCACATGCCTCTTCCATAGCCTGCACTAAAGGAATGTCCACATAGGGCTGCGGTCACATACCTTCCACCACCATGCCGAACAGAAGTCTTATATAGGGTCAGAAATGGTGACTATGTTGTGGAGTCTGTCCAGAAATGTGAGAATGTGGGCTGTGTTGTATGGTCCAAGATTGGCATGACGGTGGAGGACAGCATGCGTATTGGAGATGGTAGTACACATCGTGATGTTCCAGGAACATCTGGAATGACTCTGTGGCCAATGAGGTTTCTTCCCTTTCTCCTGTTCTTTGCTCGGTTGAAGCCAGACTCATCTATGAAGATGAACTCATGTGGGATTGCATGAACGTCCATTTCCAGTACTCCCTGAACACAAAGAACAATAAGTCAATATGGTGTTATTCAGTACACTGGAAAACATGTTGTGTGTAGTGTACTGCAGTCAATATTGTACTTACATCCACATATGCAGGTCTGAGCTCTTTGTTTCTCTGAGAGTTTCTCTCAAAAGGAACCTTATAAAGTGGTTTCAGTCTGATTTGGTTTGGCTGGACAATGTGAGCCGATGTGGACAGACTGACTCGTTGAATGTTGTTGGATGTGGTGTTGTCTTGGATGATGTGGCTTTGAATTTCACCTAATCTGATTTCATCATTTTCTAAAAGCAAGTTTACAATGGCAGCTTCCTGTACCCTGGTGAACATTTGGCCCCTTCCTCCACCATGGTTGTGTCTCTCAGTCTTTTAGAAACCCCCCCAAAAAACTAAAAACATATAGGGCTTGGACAATCCAGCCTGAAGATATTTCTCCCACAGTAAACTGTACAGGAAAGTTGTACAGTTAGTGTACGACATCAGCCATTCATGAAGTAAACAGGTGTCACCCAACTGATCCACTATGACATGAGATGTACTACATAGTGTGAAAGAACCTTTGGTTCCATACCGGTGCTCCAGTCTAAATGTCCAGATGACAGAGGCGACAGTAAAACGGCTCAAGTTGGGATGCACTCTCCGTCCAGCTTCTGGCATCGTCAGCCCATGGTTGATGACATGATCAACTCAGATTGCTCTGGTTTCATTTGAGTTGTTGTCTTCTTTGGCCATGAACTCCTCTACCAGCTCTACCCCTACCTCTCACTCTTCCTCCCCCTCTCATTCTCACCCTCCCTCTTCCTCTTCCTTTCTCTGCAACGTCTTCCATTGTTGTAAAAGAAAGAGGTGCTCACCTGTGGTCTTTTTATCAAGCTTATTTCCCGATTGAAGAGTGAACGATGAAGCATTCAGGTGTTTGGCCAGGAGGGACATATATTGGCCAATTAGCTCATGTAGTGTCATTTTGAATGGTAGCGTTTTAAAATTGCAATGTGACTTTATGTCAGATAGTTGTGTCTTGTGCAGAGAACTGTGTTCAGTTCATTTAAAAAGTGCCATTTTGAATTGCAAAATGTGTGTAAAGCCGAAAATGTATTTGGACTTTTAGAGACTTGAGAGGAGGTTTTGCTCTCTGTGTCACTTAAAAGAATTGTGCATGTCCACATGTCATTTTAGTGTGTTAGCAATTGGAAAAAACTGTATCCTGTTACACTTTCTACAGACAGTCCATACATGGTGGGAACTTGGGATACTCGGTGGGAAAATATTTTTGAATATTGTTTTTATACTCAGAACACACAATTACACAGGAACAAATCTTTTTTTTTTTCCAAAAAAACAATATATGTACACAGTGTACATCCCAAATAGCACAAAGTTGCAAATACAGTGGTCTACTTACAAAACAGAAGAATCTACTGTATACAGTTACAGCAACAAAAAAACTATAAATGGTGTAGACATTTCTTTTCTCATAATAATCACTACATACAATTTATGTAGTGCAACTCAGGCACGGGGTACCATTTGTTGGGTTTTGGCAGTTTGGCTATCGAATAATATATAATGATTAATAATTATCAAAGATAGTTATCAATTATGTTATTGACATTTTAATCTGATCTGTATCAGATACCTCAGAAGCACCACCTGTTTAATAGGAAATGATAACCAATTCAGTTATATCAGTCTCATAAGATATACTAAACAGTTACTTCGGAATCTGAATTAATAGTTCAATTAATTAAAACAACCAGAATTAACAGTAAAGCTTGAAGGATTCCAGAGTTTTTGAAACAGAAGAGTCTACATTTCATTCACCTTTGTGCTCATGAATAAGAGAGCAAGTATGATTCCAAAAATTATATTTATTTACAATGAAAACAAATAAAAACACAGATTCTAACTACCTATATACAGCTTGGTGTGTGTGTGTGTGTGTGTGTGTGTGTGTGTGTGTGTGTGTGTGTGTGTGTGTGTGTGTGTGTGTGTATGTGTGTGTAGAGAGAGGTGGAGGGAGTGTGTGTGTGACATTTGATGGAACTACAAAACAAGATGGCGGATCACAATCAGCTCCATTCAGAATGGAGGTTACAGAGAGCAGGAAGACTGTCCTCGGTCTCCACCAGGTGTTGGAGACCGAGTGTCTCTGAGTGTTGCTTCCTGTGTGTCTCTGTTAAAGGAACATTTCTAGAATGAGTTGATGTGAAGGTGATTTGTTGTAAAACGTCTGGAGGGTCAGACGTTGTTCAGTTACTGTGTGATGTTGTTAGTTAACTAGTTAGTAAAGGACAGATTAGCATGCAGACTCTGTGTGTGTGTGTGTGTGTGTGTGTGTGTGTGTGTGTGTGTGTGTGTGTGTGTGTGTGTGTGTGTGTGTGTGTGTGCGTGTGCGTGTGCGTGTGCGTGTGCGTGTGTGTGGCAGAGCTAACGTTGGTTTACAAGTTAACTTCTACTAATTTCATTATCAACAGAACTCAATCACAGCAGGAGCAAAGCTTTTTTAGAGAATCTCTCCAAAAATGCTTTTGGTAAGGTGGGGGCATTCCAAGGTGTCGAATCCTGGGAGCGTCCACCAATCAGTGACTGGCTGAGAGCATGGGGGCAATTAAAGTCTTTTGAGCAGAAAGGGGGGGAAATTTCCATTGGACTGCAGTATCTGCAGGACCTCCCACTCGGTCTGACGCTCGGGCAGATTCCTGAATCAGACTTCACATGTCATTCTATTATTTATTTATTTATTTATTTAAATAGGGACAGTACATATTAATGAACATATAAAGTATGTAAATATGTCAGAATATAGCCATAGGCTAATTTCCATCTGTTGTCCCTACACAGGCTGATGTAAAAAAAAAGTCACACGTAATAATAAGACAAGGCAAGTCACAGAACAATATACAGGGAGACAAGGAGTAGAGGGATCATAAAAAAAGACAGTAACTTCACATTTAACACTGGGATCACAACAACTACTCTATCAAGGAAATAGACAGGATAGATGGCAGGGTAAGGGAAAGAACAGGGGAAGACAGAAGACTAGAGGAAAAAATTCCGGGGGAGGACTGAGGACAGAGGAAGACAGAGGAAAGAAAAGAAAAGCAGTTCACTTCCACATACTCAGAGTTAGTCAGTTAAAGGAGTGCGTACAGATCCAAGAACCCTTGGTCATTGTTACATCAATGGAATTCACTGTATCTAAATATAAGTTTTAGAATATCATAAGGTGACATTTTGTTGAGTTTCGTTATCTTCTAAAAAGGAACAAATTATTTAAAGTGCTGCAGTGCATTGCACATAGCCCTGAGGCGCATTATAATAATAATAATTTGATCAATTATTTTCACAAGTCTGGGTTGATCTGAGCCACTCCTTTAATTGGTTTTCGAAAGTGTTAAAGCTGGGAATTCCTTCACTGTAGTTGGTAAACTGTTCCACTGGAAGCTGGGGGATTCCCTCACTGTAGTTGGTAAACTGTTCCACTGGAAGCTGGGGGATTCCCTCACTGTAGTTGGTAAACTGTTCCACTGGAAGCTGGGGGATTCCTTCACTGTAGTTGGTAAACTGTTCCACTGGAAGCTGGGGGATTCCCTCACTGTAGTGGGTAAACTGTTCCACTGGAAGCTGGGGGATTCCCTCACTGTAGTTGGTAAACTGTTCCACTGGAAGCTGGGCGATTCCCTCACTGTAGTGGGTAAACTGTTCCACTGGAAGCTGGGGGATTCCCTCACTGTAGTTGGTAAACTGTTCCACTGGAAGCTGGGGGATTCCTTCACTGTAGTTGGTAAACTGTTCCACTGGAAGCTGGGGGATTCCTTCACTGTAGTTGGTAAACTGTTCCACTGGAAGCTGGGGGATTCCCTCACTGTAGTGGGTAAACTGTTCCACTGGAAGCTGGGGGATTCCCTCACTGTAGTTGGTAAACTGTTCCACTGGAAGCTGGGCGATTCCCTCACTGTAGTGGGTAAACTGTTCCACTGGACACTGCCTTGGTAGGACAGGGCGTTTTGACCAAAGGTAGTTTTTCTCACAGGAACCTGACAGTCACTCCTACTTATGGCCCTTGTGGTCGTCAAGGCAGCTGTTCTGTATTTAATGTAGTTATTAAGAGGTGGCGGAGCCAACCCATGTAAGCTCTTATAAATAAGAAAGGAAGTTTTGAATTTTATGAAACTTTCCAAGCTTAGTAAATTATATTTTGAAAGAATATTATAATGGTGGTATGTTGATGGTTTTTTGTCTAGATTTTTCAAAGCTTTTTTATAGAGCCTCTCAATTGGTTTTAGAATTGTTACACCTGTCAGGGACCAGCTGGTTATACAGTAGCTTACATGGGAAAAGATCATACAGTGCAAAACATCGTAGCAGCTTGATCAGTCATTGACCTTCTTATCTGGCTAAAGTTAGACCCATTGTATTTAATTATTCTTATCATTTTGACATGACTCTTGAGAGTGTAGAGTCTAACAACACTCCTAAATATTTAAATTCCTTCACTAATTGCAATTCTTGATCTACAAAATAGTGGGCATTATTAGAAGTATTTTTGGGGAAAAAAAGACAGTTTTTTGTGTATTTAACTGGAGACCGGACCTGATGAGCCAATTTTGAATGTGAATTAGAGCTGATGTGAGAGTTTGAGTTGCTTCCTCAGATGTTTTTGCACTTGTATAGATCACCGCATCATCGGCGTATAGTAATATGTCCACACCCTTGCAAACATCTGGCAGGTCATTAATGAAGAGTGAAAATAAAATAGGCCCCAGGATGGATCCTTGGGGGACCCCAAGTGGACAATCCAAACAAGAGGATCTCACTCCATTGACCATGGTGGCTTGTTTTCTGTTTGATAAATATGATGCCGAAAATTTAAAAGATTGCAATTTTGCCAGGAGTATACTATGATTCACGACATCGAATGCTTTTCTCAAGTCTAAGAAAGCTGCTCCTACATAATTATTTTTATCCAAACTACTTTTAACTTTTTTTTTTTTTTTTACAAACATTGTAATGGCAGATTCCTTTTATGAGTCTTAAGGAGTTCAACGTCAAAACCATGATAATCTTTAGCTTTGGAGATTTTCACAGTATTTATGATCTTTACAACATCTGCTTCAGAAATTGGTTTTAATTTAAGAGTTTGACTGTTTGCTTCAGTGTCATACGATATTTCCGTTGCTTTAAAACATGCAGCTATTTCTTCAGCAGAGTGTAGGAATGATGAGTTCAGCTCTTGTGCTGGTATAGCAGGATAATTCATTAGCTGTCATGGGACGGAACTGAGGCTCAAGTGCAGACAGCAAAACAGGAGACACAGAATTTGATTCACGGATTTATTTAAACTAAAAGAGCGGGAACAAAAAAACCTACTAAGGCAAAAAACTAATACTAAGAAGAAAACAGAAAACGATCGGGAAACTCCTGACGGAACAAACTGGGGGAGCCAGGGGGGAGTCTCTGGCGGGCCTGACCTGTGAGACATGGAACGTAGGGTGAATTTTCAACGTTCGGGGAAGGGTGAGACGTACCGCTGTAGGGCTGATGATCCGCTCCACTGGGAAGGGACTGATGAACCGGGGCGCCAGCTTCCTGGATTCAACCTTTAGAGGGAGGTCCTTGGCCCTCAGCCAGACTTGTTGACCCACAGTTTAGGTTGGGGCCGGGCGACCTGGCCCTCTCCCAGATCCTCTTGATCCGGCTGACGAATGTTTGCACGGAGGGAATGGCAATTTCTTGTTCCTGGGAGGGGAACAACGGCGGCTGGTAGCCGAGGGAGCACTGAAAAGGAGACATTCCCATCGAAGAGTTTATTTGCGAGTTGTGTGCATACTCCACCCAGGACAGATGCTCACACCAGGCCGTCGGGTTGGAGGTGACAAGGCACCGGAGGTACGTCTCCAGGGACTGATTGGCCCGCTCCGCTTGTCCGTTAGACTGGGGGTGAAAGCCAGAGGTGAGACTGAGGGTGGCCCCTAGTGCCGTGCAGAAGGCCTTCCAAACTCCGGAGGTAAACTGTGGACCCCTGTCTGAGACAATGTCTGTAATCCCATGCAAACGGAAAATGTGGGTTATCAAGAGGGATTCTGTCTCCTTGGCTGAGGGGAGTTTGGGAAGGGCGACGAAGTGTGCTGCCTTGGAGAAACGATCAACAATGGTGAGGATGGCTGTGTTACCTCCAGAGCGGGATAGTCCCGTGACGAAATCCACTGCGATGTGGGACCACGGCCGAGAGGGCACAGGGAGTGGCTGGAGGAGGCCCGAGTTGGGCTCGGAAGGCGTCTTGCCCTGGGCACAGGTGGGGCAAGCCACGACAAAGTCTCGAGTGTCCCGTTCGAGAGAGGGCCACCAAAACCTCTGCCGAAGGATGGACACGGTCCGGAAGCCTCCTGGGTGGCAGGCAAAGCGGGAGGCATGGGCCCACTGGAGCACCTGGGTACGCACAGACTCAGGAACATAGAGAGCATTAGGTGTAAGGTTAATGTTTCATGGTGGTTACCTGCCAACAGGAGGGCGACCGGAATTGTTCTCCGCCGGACCGTGGCCAGGGGAAGACCGTTAAGCGAGCGGGCCTCCATGGGAGAATCCAGTGGAACAGATGGGATGTGGAGCTGTCTGGCAAGGTCCAAGTCCAGAAAGTTCTCCTCGGCCCCGGAATCCACCAGCACAGGCACGGAGAGTGAGTGAGTTAGGTGGGTCAGTGTCGCTGGTAGCTGTAGCAGATGAGGGGAGGTGACCGCAGTTCGGCTTACTCGTAGACTCCCCGTCACGTGTGAGCCCTCTCTTTTGCCGGTCTCTTGGGACAGGAAGAAATGACGTGCCCGGAACCCCCACAGTAGAAACAGGCATTAGCCGCCCGCCTCTGCTCCCTCTCCTGTCGAGTAAGCCATGCCCCACTGATCCTGCCAATCTCCATGGCCTCGGGAGCCGCCTCAGGGGACGATGTGACCATAGCAGGCTGGGGAGTGGGCACGAGATGGTGGAGGCGTGCCTGGTCCATCTGGAGTGAGCGCTCTCTGCGTCTCTCTCTCAATTGATTGTCAATGTGGATGGCGAGAGAGATTAGGGCCTCCAGGCTGCCCCCCTCCTCCTTGGTGGCGAGCTCATTCTTCAGAGCCTCGGACAGTCCCCTATAGAATAACCTCTGGAGGGCCGGATCATTGAACCCACGGGTAGTCGCAAGGGCCTGGAACTCCACGGAGTATTCGGCGACACTGCGGGACCCCTGTCTCAGGGTCGTGAGGCGATCCCCAGCATTTCGTCCTCGAACTGGGTGATCAAAGACACGCCTCATGTCTGCGGTGAAGCGGGAGTAGGAGGTGCAGACACTTCCCTGTTTTTTCCACACAGCGACTCCCCAGTCCCGTGCAGACCCCCATAGGAGGCTGATCAAGTACGCGATTTTAGCCCTATCAGACACGTAAGACGTCGGCTGCAGCTCGAAGGCGAGTGAAACCTGCGTCAGGAAGGCCTCGCAAGAGCCTTAATCCCCACATAGCTCTCTGGAACCGGAACCGTGGGTTCACGGACAACAGTAACGTGCACCGAGGGAGAGCTACTACACGCTGTCTCTGGGATTTTAGCGTCGGTAGATTGAAACCCTGAAGCGGCTAGGGGAGGTACTAACGTGGACAGCTGACCAGTTAAGTGTGACATTTGACCAATTAGTACATTAACGCTAGATACAAGACCCTTAAGGCGCTCATCATGCTGTCCTAGGCTTGCCCTGTGGCTATCTACAGCTTGGTGAATGGCGGAGGCAGCGCCTGCCTCCGTTTTGCGGTCTGCTGAGCTCATGATGGCCAAACCGTACTGTCATGGGACGGAACTGAGGCTCAAGTGCAGACAGCAAAACAGGAAACACAGAATTTGATTCACGGATTTATTTAAACTAAAGGAAGAGCGGGAACAAAAAAACCTACTAAGGCAAAAAACTAATACTAAGAAGAAAACAGAAAATGATCGGGAAACTCCTGACGGAAAAGCTACTAGAAAACAAAGTACAAACGATCGCAGCCAAAGAGGACGGGCGGAGGAGTCTGGCACAGCAGTGGGGAGACTCGGCTGCAGAGTGGGAAGGTTAGAGGGGATCGTAGTTCCAGGCAGGCAGGAGGCAGACAGGAATCCAGTTACGCATAGGACCAGACTGAAGTACTTTACGGTTTGGCGTCGGTTCGTGGTCAGTCAGTGTTTATATAGGAGGTGCAGGTGGTGAGGCCACTCCCCGCCGCAGCTGGAAGCAGTTGAGTTTATTGGAGGTGAGAGGTCATGCCCATGAGACAGGAGGCCACCAGATGGTGCCAACAGACCAAGTTAGGGTTGAGAAGTGGAGGGCATTACATTAGCTGATTGTTAATTTTCAATTCCAAGTCATTTATACCTTTCTTTGTCTTCCTCAATAGAAGTTTATTAATATTCTGCCAGATTTGTTTCCCGTTTCCATTGGCATTTTCCATAATGTTAATATAAAGATTAGCTTTTGCTCTTCGTGTTTCTGATTGTTTGAAACTAATTAAAACTAGACATCAACTACTGAAAATTTCAATTTGAATGTAGTATTAGAACTGTATTAAACTGTGGGACAGAATTACATTTTTTCCTTCTATAAGTCATTGTTTATCCTTTCCGGATTATTTGTGAAAAGCAGATCTATTCTAGATGCGGAATGATTGATGATTCTGGTTGAATTTTCAATAAATAGAGTAAGATTAAATTGAGGGACTTCCGGTGAGCGAGTGGAATGGAGTAGACGCGTTGCAGATCTCGCTCCCGTGACTTTTCTCATTGAACCTTTAAAACATCCCCTACCTTTACTAAAAGTGTAACATAGGTGGACGGTAACGTTGCTTCAGTGTTGAGCGCAAATATGGCTTCGAAGGCGAGTAGACAGGGTAAGAAGGACACAATTACGAAACCAGACCCCCCCCCGAATCCAGCGCAGCCGACGTTAGCATGGCCTCGATAGCCTCCCTTCTTGAAGAGCACAAAGCAGCCATTCTCACCGAAATAAGGGCGACATTTGTAACTTTTGAGACTAAGCTCAGTCGCGTTGAAGCTGCAGTCTCGGAACAAACCCAGAAAACAAACATGTTGGAGTCAAATTCTACCTTGCATGACGAGCGACTCGAAGCCCTCGAACACCAGTTTAGCACGCTACGGGACAGCAATGCTAAGCTACAAGCTAAAGTCACTGACCTGGAGTCACGCAGCCGCCGCAACAATGTCCGTATTGTCGGTCTGCCGGAATCCATTGAGGGGCCCCGGCCGTCTACATTCTTTGCTGAACTGCTTGCTGAAGTCCTGGGACCTGACATCTTTCCTACACCGCCCGAGCTGGACCGTGCGCACAGAGCGCTAACTGCTAAGCCGAAGCCAGGAGAAAGGCCGAGGGCTGTCATTGTGCGGCTGCACCGCTTCCAACAGAAGGACAAAATCATACGGGAGGCGCGGACCAGGAGAGGCAAACTCCAGTACCAGGGATCACCGATTGCCATCTACGAGGACTACGCCCCGGAGATAATGGAACAACGCAACAAGTACCGCGAGGTGCTTTCGGAACTTTATAAACTCGGCCTGAAACCAGCTCTGCTTTTCCCTGCTCGGCTAACCATCACGACCGCGGAGGGTGGTAAGAAGAGACTCTCCTCAGTCGAGGAGGCTAAACAATTCATTGCTTCCTTTCGACCTGATAATAACTGACTTTATCGTATTTATTCACGTACTACCTCTTAAGAAGTGTTTGCTGTGCCTTATTTACTGAATGTAACTGTTCGGCTGCTACACCTGCAATGGGCCTGATGCGGATAATGCGCTGACTGGCAACCCTTTTGACTAAGGTAACGCTGCAGCACGTTCTGTCCCAGCAACGTGTGATTAAAGTCTACACACTTATACATATTTATTTTATTTTATTTTTATTTTTCTCAGATTTCTGTTTTGCCTGTTTTACATTGGAGATTATTTGCACTGAGAGGCTTTACAACCCCTGTTTACAGCCTTAAATACTGTTCACGTTGGCCTTTTGTCCAACTCCTCTTGTTGTTTTTCATATATTGTATTTATTTATGTTAACCAGTTCAATGACAATGTTGCGAAAATCCGTTATTTATTTATTTTTTTCCCTTTTATTTTTCTCTCGTTTTATCTGCGTTATGATGGCTGTTAATGTTTAAAACTGAATACTAGTCTCTAATCGTGATTTGGTGGTTTTTTTTTGTTTGTCACAGTTTTTCAGTTGTTACATGTAGTATACATGGCACGCAGCAGCATCCACACATGACCAAGATGCCCAAGAATACAGCCAGAGACGACAGTATAGCGACAGCTAGAGAGCGCCATTTTCCAAACCACTTATCCATCAAGTCACTGAACCACGGATCTACTCCGGAATGTTCCTTCATCTCCGCAGAAAGGGAACGCAGACCTTTTAAGGCACGCGTGAGACTGCCATCAGGTGCAGTATTATTGGGGATAAAAGTACAACATAGTTCCCCAAACATAGCACACACACCCCCTTTTGTCTGCCAGAAGCATGTCTACCACTACTCTGGTCTGGAAGGCCATGAGGGAGGTAGCAGACAGTTGTTCATGGACTGCTATTCCCAGATCCCTGGTGTAATTGGCCAAACGTTGGACATTGTAATGGACGTAATTAATTTGTTCTGTGTTCTTAAATGGCACCACAAAAGTGCCGGAGAAACCGTCTGCAACTTCATCGGCGAGTTTATATTCAGGTGGGATGTTTCTGGGTTGTCCTATTGCATCAAAATAGACTGGGGAGGTGCCAGTGAATGACATGACCTCACTTTTGTGTCGTTTTAGTTCTGTCGGAAAGAGAGCCTTCAAAGATGACATAGTAGAATCCTTTAATGGAACAATCTGTACTGGAGCAAGAAGTGAGATCAAGGTGCATCTACCAGACCAATTTATGGGCAGCCAACCATACAGCTGCCGCCCACCACAGTACCACCATACGTCCGCTCTGGAAACGGTCAATTGTGGAGCAGGATCAATATCTGAGACATTAACAAGTGTGTGACATTGGTTTAATGGTATTTTGCCCATTTTAGTTCTTTTTCGGCTCGAAGAGTACCGGGAGTAACATGTAACATTGAAGGGCGGACGAGAGTCAAACAGTGGGGGTGTAGCTGTGGACGGAGTGACAGGGAGGACAGAATCTAGTGTGAAAGTGAAAACAGGTCGGATTTTACGAGCAATAAAACGAGGCATATGTGTGTGGTTGTGTCGGTGGTGACTTGGCACGTCACTTGGAGGAGACGAGCACTCCTTCTCTGTCTCGGGGTTGGAGGGGAGGTCTTGCACCTTTTCCCTCTTTTTGTCGGAGTAGGACGGATCAGGGTAGACCACCTGACGGTCAAGGGGACTCAGGGATTATTCTGCCCTGTGGTTGAGAGTCCCCCTTTTAGGTGTCGCGCACAGGAGCACAGGATGACCAGTGGAACCACGTGTTTCCTTTTCCGGCCAGACGCACGGCGTGAGATGTTCTTTCCACGACTCGGAACGGTCCCGTCCACCTTGGTTCCGTCCACTTTCTTTTGATGGCCTTCAACCAGATCTGGGTTGTGTGTTGGACGTCTGGCTGGTCTCCTGGCTGGTTCTGCTGGTCTCCGATCTGTCTGGCGAACCTGGAGTGCATATAGTATTGTCGATGGGGGATCTTACCTGTAGGTTGTAGATGCGGTGGGGTGCTCACAGGTCCAGGAAAACGGCCTTCCTGTTTGTAACTCAAAAGGAATGAACCCAGTTTGTGAGTTGATTGCCATTCGAACAGTCATTAGTGCGACAGGGAGTGCATCTGTCCACACCACACTCGAGTCTTTGCTCATTTTGGCAATCTTTTCTTTTACTGTGCGGTTCATTCTTTCCACCTTCCCTTGGGATTGTGGATGATGTATCAAATCTATGTTTTGGCCCTAGTAGCTTTTCAAACTCCTGCAGGTCTTTGTTTTTGAAATGTGTACCATTGTCAGACCTGATGGCCTTTGGAAAACCATGATGTGGGATATAATGGTTTACCAATGCCTTGATTACTGACCGGGAGTCTGCCTTTCTGCAGGGATAAGCCTCCGGCCATCCCGGTGTATGCATCCACCAGGACGAGCAGGTACCTATATCCCCCAGATCTGACTCCCATGTCAGTAAAATCTATTACTACTTCCTGTCCTGGGAGCAGAGGAAACCTCTGTTTTCCCTGTCCCACCTTGATGGTGGGTCTGGTATTAAATTGTTGACATGTTTTACACTGACTCACTTGTTCCTCCACCTTTCTGTTTAGGTAGGGGTTCCACCAATTCTGTAACAACCTCTGGCCCATGTGCTTCACTTATCAGATCCTTCAATAACCTAGCAGTTGGGACTGGACGTCCGACCGGCCCTTGCCACATTCCCTGGTCCTTCTCTGCACCTGCTTCTATCCACATTGTCTTCTCTTCTGGGGACGCTAGTTCCTGTTCTGTCTTTATCACACTTCTTTCCAACACTTCCCTTCCTTTTCCACTTCCTCGTTCACCATCATCATTTCACATCCATATCCACCTGCTTCCTTCGCTGCTCTGTCTGCTGCCTCATTTCGGTGAGCTACTGACGTGTGAGTTTTGTCATGACCTTTACATTTTAGTACTGCCACCTGTCGTGGAGCGTGGAGTGCCTCCATTAACTCTCTTACTTTGTCTGAATGTTTGATGTATTTTCCTGCTGTTGTTTTTGTCATGATCAGCTCTCCTGCAGCCCCTTAGGGGGAGGGGTTATTGGCTGCAGGTGTGTGCTTTTTTCCCTGCAGTGTGTTTCAGGTGGGCGTGCCTGGAGGTGGTGTTTGGGATGGAAGAGCTGGCTGGGTTAATTACCAGGATTCAGTACAGCTGCGGGTAGCAGGTGGAGGCGTTTTGGAGGAGTGGCTCTGCTTTTTAAACGGGCTCCTCACTCCACTCGACGCGGGACCGTAAAATCAACAAGAGTTAGGAGTTGTGGTGTTGTCGGTTAACTCTACCTCTTGCTACCTGCTCAACACTCCATGCTCGGGCCCAGCCAGCACCAGCTCGTCCCACACTGCCTCGGCCGCCACCCACTGGACCACAGCTTCAACCTGCTCTGCCCCAATCAGCTCTGTACTCGGCTCTGGTGCTGATTCCCGGGAGCCCCCGTCCGGACAAGGACACGTCCCCTCGCTCCGTCAGCCTGACTCCGTCCACGCTAGCCTGACCCGTGAGCCACTCTCCCCAAGACTTTATCTCTTCTGGAGGAGTCTAAAGTCTAAAATTATTTCGTTTGTTAAATAAAATCCTTGGTTCACTTCATCTTTGTTCTGGTGACTTTCTGCGCTTGAGCCTCTGTCTCCCCGCCGTAACAGTACGGTCCCGCCAAGATGAGCTCAGCAGATCACCAGCCAGGATCAGATATGGACCAGTCTCTCCAGCAGTGCCTCTCCAGCCAAGACGCCAGACTGGGTCAGCATGACGCCTTTCTGCAGAGCCTAGTAGTCAACAATCGGGCAATTCTAGACCAGGTGGCCAGCCTGACCTCCCAGGTGGCCAGCCTGACCTCCCAGGTGGCCAGCCTGACCTCCCAGATGACCAGCCTGACTGTCCAGCAGAACCCGGCCCTCCGGTTACCTGAGCCTTCGGTCTCAGTGCCAGACCTGGGTCCACCTCCTGCAGCCCACTTCAGAGAACCCTTTGCTCCCGTTCCAGAGAGGTACGCAGGTGATCTGGGATCATGCCAGGCCTTCCTGACCCAGGTGGGCCTGGTGTTTGAACTACAGCCCCAGTCCTATTCCTCCGACCGATCCCGGATTGCCTACCTTATTGGACTCCTGTCTGGAACCGCCAGAACTTGGGGAACAGCGTTGTGGGAGGGCCAGGCTCCTGAGTGTAGCTCGTACCAGACGTTCACGGATGAAATGAAGCGGATATTTGACCACCCAGTTCGTGGAAGGGAGGCCAGTGACCGACTCACCCTCATCCGCCAGGGCAACCGCAGTGTGGCTGAATTTGCGATCGAGACCCTAGCAGCGGGTAGTGGTTGGAATGACCGTTCGCTCCAGTCTGCATTCTACCGGGGATTGCAGGATCACCTCCAGGATGAGATCGCCACCCGAGACCGAACTGAAGACCTCGACAAGCTGATTAAACTTAGCATCCAGATCGACAACCGTCGCAGGGAGCGTCGCCGCGAGCGATCTCTGCACTGGACTCCTGCACTCCCCAGACAGCCGCGGGCAGATTCCCCAGGTCCTAGCTCCGAGCCAGAAGCCATGCAGATTGGACATGCCCAGCTCACCCCGCAGGAGAGACAACTACGCCGGTCTAATGACGCTTGCCTCTACTGTGGTGAACTGGGACACTACATCACCCGTTGTCCTACACGCCCGGGAAAAGGACGGGCCCGCCAGTAGTAAGGGGGTTACTGGTGAGCCAAAACCTCTCTAATGCCCCCCAGCGACTCCAATTATCCGGGACGCTCTGTTTCCAGACCCAGACTCTGATGGTCTCTGCGTTAGTGGATTCCGGAGCAGAGGAGAACTTCATGGACTACCAGTTAGCAGAACAACTATGCATCCCGTCTGTCCCCTTGGAATCCCAATTAGAAGCCCAGTCTCTCAACGGTCTCCATCTGGCTCGGGTCACCCATAAGACTGTCCCCGTCACTCTGGTGCTTGCAGGTAACCACCAGGAGATCCTCTCCTTTCACCTCATCGACCACTCTCGCCCCCCGCTGGTTCTGGGGTACCCTTGGTTGCGTACTCACAACCCGCGGATCGACTGGGTGAGGGAGGAGGTCAGTTCCTGGAGCGCCTTCTGCCTTAACCACTGTCTGCGGTCGGCCCTGACTCCGTCTACGCCCACCAGGCCTGCACCCCCGGATGCCACGGACCTCTCCCTGGTCCCTGAGGCATATCGTGACCTGGCTCCAGTGTTCGATAAGGACAAGGCTCTCTCGTTGCCCCCACATCGCCCATATGACTGCCCTATTGACCTCTTACCAGGAGCCACGCTGCCTCACAGCCGCCTGTATAATCTGTCCCGACCTGAACGCACCGCCATGGAGACCTTCATTCGGGAGTCCCTGGCTGCAGGCCTCATTCGACCATCTTCTTCTCCAGTAGGAGCCGGGTTCTTCTTTGTGGGCAAGAAGGACGGCTCACTACGACCGTGCATAGACTTCCGGGGACTCAACGACATCACCATCAAGAACCGGTACCCTTTACCTCTGCTCAGCTCTGCGTTCACTCCACTCCACGGCGCCACTATATTCACCAAGCTGGACCTTCGAAACGCCTATCACCTCGTACGCATCCGTGAGGGGGATGAATGGAAGACAGCGTTCAACACACCGCTGGGACACTTTGAGTACCTTGTGATGCCCTTTGGACTCACTAACGCCCCTGCAGTTTTCCAAGGACTCATGAACGACATCCTCAGAGACATGGTTGATCGCTTTGTCTTCATCTACCTGGATGACATTCTTATCTACTCCCGCAATGTTAAGGAACACACTCAACATGTCCACCAAGTCCTGGAGCGTCTCCTCAAGAACCGGCTCTATGTAAAGGCGGAGAAATGCGAGTTCCACAAGACCACGGTGTCATTCCTGGGCTACATCATCTCGCCAGGGGAGGTGAGGATGGATCCCAGCAAGGTCTCGGCGGTTCAGGATTGGCCGCAACCTGAGAATCGGAAGCAGCTCCAGCGATTCCTCGGGTTTGCCAACTTCTACAGACGATTCATCCGGGACTACAGCAAGACCGCTGCTCCCCTGACCGCCTTGACTTCAACCCTTCGACCATTTGTTTGGACTCGTGAAGCAGCCCAGGCCTTTCAGACCCTAAAGCTCCGGTTCACCTCAGCACCTATTCTCGTCCAGCCAGATCCCGGTCATCAGTTTGTGGTGGAGGTGGACGCCTCAGACTCGGGGGTGGGAGCGGTGCTCTCACAGCGTTCCGCGTCAGACAATAAGCTCCATCCCTGCGCATTCTTCTCTCGACGTCTCTCTCCGGCAGAACGCAATTACGACATTGGAAACCGGGAACTATTGGCTGTCAAGATGGCCTTGGAGGAATGGAGGCACTGGTTAGAGGGAGCTGAGCAGCCATTCATTGTATGGACGGATCATAAGAACTTGGAATATATTCGCTCTGCCAAGAGACTAAATTCTCGCCAGGCCCGTTGGACCCTGTTTTTTGGGCGTTTCCGGTTCACACTCACCTATCGCCCAGGATCCCGCAATGTCAAACCAGATGCCTTGTCCCGTCAGTTCTCCATTGAGGAACCCCCATCTGAACCTGTCCCAATCCTGCCTAAGACCTGCACAGTGGCCTCTCTCACCTGGGAGATCGAGGCCTTGGTCCAAGAGGCCCTCCGGCTACAACCGGACCCAGGTGGTGGACCTGCTAACACAATGTTTGTTCCTGTCCCTGTACGCTCCCAGGTCCTGCAGTGGGGTCACTCGTCCCGGTTCTCCTGTCACCCTGGCGTCACCCGCACCTTGGGAGTGGTGCGTCAAAGATTCTGGTGGCCTACCATGGATCGGGACACCCGGGAATTTGTAGCGGCCTGCACCATCTGTGCCCGCAATAAGACCTCTAACCAACCCAGTTCCGGTCTCCTCCAGCCACTGCCCATCCCGACCCGCCCCTGGTCCCATATTGCAGTGGATTTTGTCACTGGCCTGCCAACTTCTAAGGGTAAGACCACCATCTTGTCTATTATTGACCGCTTTTCAAAGGCAGCGCACCTTGTGGCCCTACCCAAGCTACCCACTGCAAAGGAGACGGCAGACCTGCTGGTTTCTGAGGTTTTTCGCTTGCATGGCATTCCCTTGGACATTGTGTCAGACCGAGGCCCTCAGTTCACGTCAGAAGTTTGGAGGGCGTTCTGCACCGCACTGGGAGCTAAGGTGAGCCTGTCTTCGGGTTTCCATCCGCAGTCTAACGGGCAGACAGAGCGACTCAACCAAGAGATGGAGACCCTTCTCAGATGTGTAACGGCAGAGAACCCCTCAGCCTGGAGTGACCATCTGGCCTGGGTTGAGTATGCACAAAACTCGTTGGTCAACTCATCTTCTGGCCTGTCTCCCTTCCAATGTTCCCTGGGTTACCAGCCCCCCCTCTTCCCGTCCCAGGAACAAGAACTGGCGGTTCCTTCGGTACAGGCCCATGTCAGGCGATGCCGTAGGATCTGGAGGCAGGCCCGGGCAGCGCTACTCCAGTCATCCCGCAAGATGGAACGACAGGCTAATAAGAAGCGCTCTCCGGCCCCTTGCTATATCCCTGGGCAGAAGGTGTGGTTGAGGGCCAAGGACCTTCCACTGCGGGTGGAATCAAGGAAGCTCGCCCCACGCTTCGTGGGTCCATTCGAGATCCAAAGGATCATCAACCGGAGTGCGGTACGGTTGAAATTACCTTCCTCAATGCGAATTCACCCCACTTTCCACGTGTCTCAGGTCAAACCGGTGAAGGAGAGTGACCTGTCCCCTCCGGCCCGCCCCCCTCCACCACCCAGGATGCTGGATGGTGGCCTTGTCTACACCGTGCGGCGATTGTTGAACGTTCGTCGCCGGGGGCGTGGTCTCCAGTACCTGGTGGACTGGGAGGGTTATGGTCCGGAGGAACGTTCCTGGGTGCCCCGAAGTCGCATTATGGATCGGGAACTCATCCGGGAGTTCCACCGCCTGAACCCGGGGCAACTCAATTGTACGCCAGGAGGCGCACGTAAGGGGGGGGGTACTGTCATGATCAGCTCTCCTGCAGCCCCTTAGGGGGAGGGGTTATTGGCTGCAGGTGTGTGCTTTTTTCCCTGCAGTGTGTTTCAGGTGGGCGTGCCTGGAGGTGGTGTTTGGGATGGAAGAGCTGGCTGGGTTAATTACCAGGATTCAGTACAGCTGCGGGTAGCAGGTGGAGGCGTTTTGGAGGAGTGGCTCTGCTTTTTAAACGGGCTCCTCACTCCACTCGACGCGGGACCGTAAAATCAACAAGAGTTAGGAGTTGTGGTGTTGTCGGTTAACTCTACCTCTTGCTACCTGCTCAACACTCCATGCTCGGGCCCAGCCAGCACCAGCTCGTCCCACACTGCCTCGGCCGCCACCCACTGGACCACAGCTTCAACCTGCTCTGCCCCAATCAGCTCTGTACTCGGCTCTGGTGCTGATTCCCGGGAGCCCCCGTCCGGACAAGGACACGTCCCCTCGCTCCGTCAGCCTGACTCCGTCCACGCTAGCCTGACCCGTGAGCCACTCTCCCCAAGACTTTATCTCTTCTGGAGGAGTCTAAAGTCTAAAATTATTTCGTTTGTTAAATAAAATCCTTGGTTCACTTCATCTTTGTTCTGGTGACTTTCTGCGCTTGAGCCTCTGTCTCCCCGCCGTAACAGTTTTGAACCCAGCTCTCAACCATTCTGTTAGGTGTATATGAATGGTGTTATGCACATACGCTGAATCAGTGTATATGTTGGCTGTCTTGTCCTGTGCTCTCCACAGAGCTCTTACTACCGCATGTAGCTCAGCTACTTGAGCTGAGGGTTTGTCTTCATCTGGTATTGTGGCTGCTTCTTCCACAATGAATGTGTCTGGAGTTGCCTCCCATTCATCCAGTCTTACCACTGCATATGATGCTATCACTCTTTTAGCGAGGTGTCTGTAGCAGCAGCCGTCGGTAAATAAAGTTAGGTCCGGGTCAGTCAGTGGTGTGTCTGAAAGTTCCTGTTTAAATTAATTTCGATCTCTGCTCAGTCCTCACATCGATGGGGTTCAGCTGCTCTCATGTCTTCTGCCATGTTTATCCCATCATGTGTGTATGTTATGTGTGGTTGGAGTAGAACTTTTTCTATTCGTGTTTGTCTTTGCGCGGTCATGGTGAAGGCTGTGCTTGATATGTCGGTTACCAGATCGTGATGCGTTAAAATGGTGAGTGGGTGTTTCAGTACTATATTTGCAGTTTTTTTTAATCAGTTTGGCTATTCCTGATGCATGTTTTGCACAAGGTGCTGCTCGTTTTTCTGTTTGATCCAATAGTACTGAGCAATACATTAGTACTTTCCTACCATCCCCCTTTTTCTGGAAAAGCGCAGCTGAAATGGACTGGGCTTTTTCAGAAACATCCATAAAAAATCTAGCTTTATAATCTGGAACCGCCATGTCTGCTTTAAAAGAATAAATGCTTGAGAGGCAGCTGGAGTCCAATCTAGCGGCACCATCATGCCATTGAAACTGATCAGGGGTTAAATCAATACCAAAAGCGACCCCTAGGGGCCCGGCATACAGAGTGAAATCATCAGCTGCCACGTGGTGCCACAGATGCCATGAAAGCCTCCTGATATAGCAAATCGCCATCCCTATCATAATATAGGGTGCAATCAAAAGGATCAACAGGGGGAAAGTAGGGGTGCAGACCCTTGAGCCATGGCAGCCAGTCATAATAGAAGCGCATGGTTTCCGGCCAGCCGTCTGGGTGTATTTCCGCCCAGTAAATGTCCGCCATCTGGCTGTGGTCATCCAACTGTTCTGGTGAGGGAAAAAGAGCCAGCATGGAGCCTTGATCTGCCGTACAATGAAATTGTCTCCCCTCAGGGAAGACCAGTGACAGTCCATCAGTGGTACATTGGATGAGTGGCTTTGTGAGCAACAAGTCTCTTCCCAGTAAGGATACTGGGCAATGTGGAGCAAAAACAAACTGGTGCAGATGAACTTGTCCAGCAATGGTGACAGAGAGAGGTTCAGTGAACGGCATGGTGGTTGGTTGTCCCGAGAAACCAGTGAGAGCCATGGATTTGGGGCAGCTTCGTGAAAAATAGCCAACTTGTCCGCAAATGTAGCAGGCATTGTTTGGTTGCGGCATGGGGCGGGGTCCGAAACGACCTCTTCCTCCCTTTTGACCTGTATTAAAATGGCCTCTTCCCCTATTAGGAGGGCGCTGATTGGCCATTGGCATCTGTGGAACCACGTACACAGCCGGTGGGGGTGGCAGAGATGGAGCTGCAGTAACCGGGGCCTGAACTGAGTCTGCTTTTTACCAGTGTTTAATCTATTTTGGGCTTCTTGCAGCTGTAATTTGAGGAGGCGGACCTCCAGGCTCTTATCAGCCTCTCGTTCCTTCTTTTGTTGTGTTTGGTAAACCTGCATGTGACTGGACAGGTGAGAGTCCCATCGAGACTGAATAGCATCTGCTAAATCAGGATTCATTTTCATAGCATTTTTAACTGTGTCTGGAGGTTTGCTAATATGGCAGAGCGGAATGTGAACGTGTGCAAGTCAGAGGATCCTGGATCTACTCCTGTTAGTGCTAAAAACTCACTCCTGCATCTTGAGAGAAACTCTGTTGTAGTTTCACCCTCGAGTGCAAAATGCATGTTGTGTAACATGCCAGCCTGTACTGGGTACAATGAGGGGATCTGGCCACCAGATGGCATACTCAAAAAGGGGTTGGTCGAGGTGTTGCAGTCTGAGTCAGACCCTCCCTGTTTGTCAGAGCTCCCTCCCTCTCGTTCGATCGGACCGCCCCCCTGAGTCTGGTCTGCTGTTTCCTGCTTTCTCATTCTGTTTCCATGAGCCAGAGAAGCAGCTTGTCCGACCGAGCGAATACACTATCTTCAATATTTATATTGTTCAATATATTTGTTGCGGTCCCGTCTGCGTCGAGTCAATGCTGAGGTTTTTTGCTCTTCTAATCTGCGTATTATTTTTACCAGGCAAGATTCAGCCGTGCACATTATTTCAAACAGATCGTGTTTTTCTTTTTCTCGTGGAAGGAGATTGTTCTTTAACATCTCTCCCCAATGTTTTTGGAGTTTATTTTTATGACTGTCTTGTTTTTCTTTAGTTGGTTGTCCAGCTATGATTACATTTACTGCTTTTAGAAATTGTCGACCGACCGTCTGATCCTGCGGACTTTTTACTTGTAAATCGAACCATTCTGCTTCTCTATCGAACGTTTATGTTTGTAATTGTGTCTTTTTCTGTATATTAATGACAATCTGACTCCGGTACTGTCCACCCTTCTGGACAGATTTTCCACACGTACTGTTCAGTGAAGGAATGTCTCGCACGGACGAATAAGTGGTTTTAGTGAGACAAGCTTCTACGTGTGTCAAAGTGACACACGCGGTCCCCCACGAGGAGTCTTTTCGCAAAACCACAGATTCTTTTAGACCTTTCACTTCCCAGTATAACCAACCATGAACGATTTTAGCCGTATGATTCTGTAGTGCTTACAATACTTTTCTTCCTTTCTTGACACACTCGTATTAACAAATGCCGGACAGGAATACTTCGTATCTGACTACCATCTACACGGTGGACCTCGGCGGATCTCTTTTTCGTTCTTGAATCGCGTGGTCCAGCCACCACGTAACCAAAACAAACACAGAATTCACACAACAGTTTTACAATTATTCCACGGAATCAAAACAAAACACAGAATTCACACAACAGTTTTACAATTATTCCACATAACCAAAACAAACACAAAATTCCGACAACAGTTTTATATTTATTCTACAATATTTCAATACTGCCCGTCGATCGGCCCCACAGGGAGGAAATTCTCGATCACGTCAGTTTTTAAAGTCAATCGGCCCCTCTTAGGGGAACAATCTTGATCACTCTGGCATCAGAACCTTATTCTGGCATATTATTTTAATATAAAATATGTATCTCATGTACTATGCCTGGGTCATTAATTATTTTACAATTATAAAATACTTTATCAATTAAATTTTTTCCGTGGGATGACGGACCAGACTGTATCACAATTTGAAATTATTATTCTCACCAGTTATTTGAGGCGCGCCGTGATACCAGTCCGGTCCGAGAGTCCTCACGTTGTTTCCAACACCATCACGTCGGGGTCACCAAATTGAAGGAAATGCAGTCATTAATGTGTTCTTTAAATTGATGAAGGAACAGAAAGATATTGATCACAATGGGTTTATTGATAATTACCTTCAGGCAGAATAGATGGGATACAGCGAGATCTCGGGCTCAACCATCAGACTGTCCGGGAGGACCAGGCATCAGAGTGGAAGAGCCCCGAGTGCCCAAAAACATTGGCTTATAAACATTTCTTTCACCCTTCCCTGCACATATGGTGTGGATGCCACAAGTTGTTTTTACCGAAACTGAACACATCTCTATTGTTCTGTCCCGGGAAGATTTGTGATCTCATAATAGTACAAGGCCTTACATCTTCCCGGCTTTAAATTAGCGACTTCTTGATTTACTTCCTTCTCCAGCTGGCTTTCCACTAGATAAGATTCCCTCACTCCCTTCTCCAGCATGGCGTTATCTGCCTGGGAACCAAGGTCAATGGTCTGCTATTCTTAAGATTCAATAGTTCAATTGTTCTGCCTCACACACCGGATTTATTCTTACATATATGGTCATGTTATTAACAGTTCTGAGCAGAAGAGATACAAACGGATTATACTGCTATGCAAACTAATGTGTTGATCACTCATAACACTGGTTTCTTCCTTTAAGAACCAGGTGGACCAGGTGAGATCTTCATATCAGAGGTTATGTAGGTGGATGAGTGATGTTCATGTGTTACATGTTGTTAGTTCAAACTCAAAGCCATCAAGGCTGAGCAGAGTCTGGGTCCATGCTGGAGGCCTGAGTGACGAGGCTGAAGAGTCCAAAGGAAGGAGAACAGAGGGTCAAGCTTTGTGGGAGGAAGGAGACGGTGTCACTAACCAGGTGTTCATGTTACCTGTTGTTAAGTTAATTATTAGTCACATTTCAGTGACCGAGGAAGAAGAATAATGTATTTTTACACATAAAGACACTTAGTTCCTTTGATAAAAGTAGCTTAACATTTGTTAAAAGTCACGGCGGGGAGAGAAAAATAAAGCAGCAGAGTCCTTCATAGAAAAGAGGCTCGAAGTGGAAAAAACATTGTGTACATATGTGAAGGTGACAGGAGGAAACAGGGACGGAGACTCAGCACAGAGGAATGAAGACACTGTCCAGCACCTGGTTGGACACCACGAAATAGAGAAAGAGTCTGGATTCCTTCAGGGGAAAAAAAGTCAGTTCTCAATGTCTGATGCAAACCTTCACAGAAAAGACTAAAACATGTCTTGTGTTTTATATATATATAAATATGGGAAGCGTCTCTTACATATGATGAGAAATAGTTCATATTAACTTTAACAGATATATATATAGAGAGAGATATATATATATATAGCATCTATCTGGGATGAAACCAATAAAAACACAGCACTTAGCACGTTGTATACATTAATACAGTACGATACGATTGCTGGTACTGGTCAGTTTCGGGACATGAGTCTCTTAACACACCAAAAGTTACTGGAGAAAGTTTTAACAAGGTACGTTCACATGGAACGAGGACAGAAAGAGGAACTTAAACTTTGATTGCTCCGAAGAGAACCACAAAAATACTGCGACTCTCATTAATACTGATATAACTACTGCTTCTTATTAATACTGATATAACTACTCCTGCTCTCATTAATACTGGTATAACTACTGCTTGTTATTACTGCAGGCTGATTGTTTCCATATAGACAAGAAGACAAGTCTTTACCTTATCAGAAGACGATCCTCGACTGTGTTGCGATACGAAAGACACGTAAAAGAAACGATAAATGTGTGTTGAACTGCGTTGCGGAATAAAGGGCCCGTTTTGCGTCTTGTCCGGCGAATGACTTCTGCTGTGCGTCATTTCTGGCAAGTGGATTCTACTACGTCACGTCCTGTAGGCGCGCTCCTACGCATCAATTCCGGTGCGTCGCTGTTCGAGTACGCCACTTCCGGCGCGTCACTTTCCATGTACATCACTCCCGGTGCGTCGGCTTCTGATTACGTCATTTCAAGATGGCGGCGACCATGAACGAGTATGGCGGCGCCGTAACTCCGCCATTTTGGATTTCCCCACTGGCATCTCTTGCGGGGTTCTGACGAACAAAACGACGTCATTTCTCCCTCTGGCAGAAGAAATTAGTTTCAGCTGTTCCAACCGTCCTGGCCGAACTGTGTCGGAGCTGCACTGCTGAACCTTCTGCTCTGACGTGTGCTATTCATGTGTATCAGTCATATTTTTTTTTTTTTTTGTCATTTAAGTTTTTATTGACTTCTCTTTTTCGATAAACAAGAACAACAGCAAAAATATGTACAAATAACAGTAAAATAATAAAATGAGAATAATTTTTTTTAAAAAAGAACAAAAAAAGTCACAAAAATAAACACAATAACAAAATCTGGCACAATCAAGACGTTCTAATGACAACTGAGTCTTGTTTCTTAATAAATGACATAAGATATATCCATGTTTTGTTAGTTTTATCCTGGAAATTATGAACTTTAGAGATGAATGTCCAGTAAGCCACGGTCTACGTCATCAATTTCACCCATTCCTCAATTTTGGGTCTATGAGAGTTCTTCCAAATCCACAGGATTAGTCTGGCAGCCACCACAAATGCAGCGACCATCAAACCAGACATTTCCTTTGTACAATCAGGGGGGATGAGAGACGTGTCTCCCCGCAAGCACAACTGAGGCACTACTGGGATAGACAAACCTGACCATTTTTCCAAGTTTTTGATAGCTTCAGTCCAAAATGGAAAAACTAAAGGACGTTCCCAGAAACAATGGAGATACGTACTCTTGTCTGTTCCACATTTCCAGCAAGCATCAGTTTGTAACAAGCCCATTTTAAATAACCTTGAAGGTGTAAAATAATATATATGTACCGTTTTGTAGTGGATAAATTTGCTTCTCGTACCTGTAGTTGCCCATCCTATTTTTGACATAATATTTTTCAAGCCTCTTCGTTAATTTCAGATTGTCGATCCTTTGCCAGATCAATCTTAGACCATCACATACAGTATCTTGATAAGACAAAAGCTTCTTGTAGAACACTGATGCTGACTTAAGATGACTTGGTATATCCATCCATTCCTGCTGTTAACCATTGCTTTAATCTCCTAACAGTGGTAGGGGGACACAGGGGAGATCCGTCTTCTCCGGGGGTGAAGGCAGCTTTTCCTCCAGGGTTACTCCCGTAGACTTCACACTTGTGAACAGTAGTAGTAGCACTGAAAGAACAGGCCGTTTGGGGCTTTATTGACTGACTGCACTGTGATATACACATCAAACTCGCTACCTGTGGTGGCTGTGTCTGTCTCTCCCTGTCATCGCAGGTACACACACACTCCGCGGGCTCATTCAGAAGAGCGTGCCTCGGTCGAATGCACTCACTCATGTTCACGCACTGAGCTGCCTGATCTACACACATTTGAACGAGACACATCCCACAACACTACCCCCACTATGGACTGGTAATTAGCACGAATTCCATTCCATCTAAATAATATAAACTGGTACACAATCCCTATATCAGTCGGCCTAAAATGTGAAGAGACAGCTGTGTCCAATATTACATAAATGTACATATCAAGGCAGGTAGGTTAGTTAAATTGTAATTACAAGTGTCTATTCAGTGATAAAATTTGCTCATTTAGCAGTGAACACGTGAGTGAAAACTAGACATTGAGATCCAATTATCTCTATTTTGAAAGAGTACATTACACTTACACAATATACGAGACCTACTCTTTGACGACTGAGAGTATTCAATTCAATTTTTCAATTCAATTTTATTTGTAAAGTGCTAAATCACATCAACAAACATCTCAGAGCCTCTTACAATGATGGAGAACAACAGAACCCAACTAAACCTTCCAGAGCAGCAGATGGAACAAGCAACAGTGGAAACCAGGAAAAACTCCCTCACAGGAAGAAAAGTTCATAAGAAGTCCCTCTTCAGGAAGAAAGCGTGGGGCGGACCCTAGACTCTGGAAGGGGGGCATCCGCCTTGACCGGTTGGGAGGAGGAGTACATGGGATAGGACAGGGAGAGAGAGGAATAGAAGAGGGAGAGAGAGAGGAATAGAAGAGGGAGAGAGAGAGTGGCAGACAGGCCAGAGAAGTACAAATACTAAGAAAAGTCTATGATGAGCGTTGGTCTGATGATGAACCAATCTCAGTCTGGAGTTTAAGGGCCGTGCCGTTGCGGTGGGGTCCCGGTGCTGTGGTGGGGTCGGGTAGTAGGACCGTGGTAACTCCACTCTGGGAGTCTTGGGTCTGATCCCCTGGATCCTGCTCCCCTCCTGTCAGTATCTGGTGGCTCCAGTAATGTTGTTACACAGAGAGAGAGAAAGAAAGAAAGAAAGACAAGAAACAGAAGCTCCAAATGTAGAGTTCCTCCCTTTAACGGGAGAGAGGAAATCCCCTCAGCAGTCTAGGCCTAGAGCAGCTCAACTTAGTGCTCCTATTTTATTCCTAATGAGAAGCTCTATCAAAGAGGAAGGTTTTTAGTCTCCTCTTAAATAAACTAATGGTGTGGGCCCTTCAGACCGAGGCTGCTAGTTGATTTCAGAGTAAAGGAGCCATATGGCTGAAACTCCTGCCTCCTGTTTTACTTTGAAGGACTTTAGGGATTACCAACAGTCCTGCATCCTCAGAGCCAAGGGCTCGTGGAGGGTGAGACACTTCTAGAAGTTTCTCCATATAGGACGGAGCCTGGTGATGAAGAGTTTTAGATGTGATCAGAAGGATCTTGAATTCTATTCTAGATTTGATGTGAAGCCAGTGTAAGGATGCTAAGACTGGGGAGATGTGCTCTCTTCTTCCAGTTCTGGTTAGTAAACCTGCAGCAGCGTTCTGCACTAGCTGTAAGATCCTAACAGAGGAGTTTGGACATCCTGACATTAGGGAGTTACAATCATCTCATCTTCAAGTCACAAAGGCAGGAATAATTTTTTCTGCATCTTTGAAGGACAAGAAGTTTCTAATTTTTGCAATATTCCTTAGATGGAAGAAGGCTGTCCTGGAGACATGTTTAACATTGGACATAAAGGACAGATCCTGATCAAAAATAACACCCAGGTTCCTAATATCACTGTTAGAGGTTAAGGTAATATTATCTAAGGTAATCAGACTATCTGAAAAGTAATCCCTGAGTTTTTTAGGACCTAGGATTAGAACCTCAGTCTTGGATGTGTTGAGCATTAAGAAGTTGATAGACATCCAGGACTTAACGTCCCTGAGGCAGGACTCTAGTTTAACAAGTTGGTCGGCCTGATTGGCTTTAACTGATAAATATAGCTGAGTATCATCTGCATAACAATGAAAGTTAATGTTGTGTTTCCTAATAATATTTCCGAGTGGTAACATATAGAGATTAAACAATATGGGTCCGAGGACGGAGCCTTGTGGTACTCCACACAGGACCCGTTCATGTATTGAAGATTTGTTATTTACATGAACAAATTGAAACCGGTCAGATAAAGATGATTTAAACCAGTTTAAGGCTAAGTTTTTAATGCTGACGGCATCTTCTAATCTCCTTAAGAGTATATTATGATGGACAGTATCAAATGCGGCACTAAGGTCCAGAAGAAGTAAAACAGATAGAAGAGCTCTATCTGAGGCCATTAGAAGGTCATTAGTAACTTTTAGCAGTGCAGTCTCTGTACTGTGGTTCATTCTGAAGCCGGACTGAAGGTCCTCTAACAGATTATTCTCCTGCAGATAATCCTGGAGTTGTTTAGCGACTCCTTTCTCCAGAACCTTTGACAGGAAAGGAAGGTTGGAGATCGGCCTGTAGTTTGAGAGAAGGCTTGTGTCTAAGTTTGGCTTCTTAATGAGAGGTTTAATAACTGCTAGTTTAAAGGATTGGGGCACATAGCCTATTGATAGAGACTGGTTAATAATTGCGAGTATAGAATTATTGATTAGTGGCAGTGCCTCTTTCAGAATTCTAGTAGGAATTGGGTCCAACAGGCTAGTAGTTGGTTTAGCAGAAGAAATAAGGGAATTTAGTTGGACTAGTTGTATTTGCTGAAAGCATTCCAGATGACTGTTAGGTTTAACCAGTTCCTCTGTTATGGGGCTAATGGACAGTAGGGTTTGATGGATGTTATCCCTAAGCCTTGTAATTTTATTTTGAAAGAACTTCATGAAGTCCTCACTACATATATTGTTAGGAATGGTGGGCTCAACGCTATTTTGGTTCTTGGTCAGTTTGGCTACAGTACTGAAAAGAAACCGGGGGTTGTTTTTGTTTTGCTCTATTAAGGATGAGTAGTAATTAGTTCTACTTCTACTCAGAGCTTTCTTATAAGTTTTGAAGCTATCCTTCCAGGCTATATAATCTAGGTCTGTTTTTGTTGAACGCCAAGTTCTTTCTAATCTACGGGAGCGTTGTTTAAGCTGGCGGGTTGATGAGTTAAACCATGGGGAGGACTTTTCCTGTTTTTTCATTTTCATTTTTTGAGGAGCTATGTCGTCTAGCGTTGTTTTTAGCATATCTGTCAGACTGTTTGTTAGGTATTCAATGTCTGAGCTAGCAACAGTATACGGGTCAGGAAGATTCACTACTGATTCTATAGCAGAGGGAATTCTTTCCTTGAATTTAGTTACTATGTTATCAGAGAGAGACCTGGTTAACACGGCTTTAACCGGAGGGTTAGAACTATTTAGAACAAAGTCAAAGGTTATTAAGAAGTGATCTGACAGGAAATCATAGTGAGGAGAGATGGTCAGATGCTCTATATTCAAACCATAAGTTAGAATAAGGTCTAGGGTGTGGAGATGTTTATGGGTAGGCCCGTCTACTACCTGAGAGAAACCTAGAGAGTCAAGTGTAGATCTAAAGCTGCACTGAAACTATCATTTTCTAGGTCAACATGAACATTGAAGTCTCCTACCATGATAACCTTATCTTTAGTCAGGGCTACATCTGACAACAATTCAGAGAATTCAGTTAGAAAAGTTGAATAAGGTCCAGGAGGACGATAGATGATTACAAATTCTACAGAATTTACTATTTTATAGTATTTTTACTAATTGTTATTTCTATGATCATGATTTTAGTATAACATGAAACTCTTTTTGTTTAACAAAATATATTTCACTGGGTGCCGGACCAGTGCAAAGTCTGCAGGACTAGTGCAACCCATGGCTCACTAGTCCGCTCGACGAGTGGGAAACAGAATTAAGATCTATCCCTGCCTAACCTCTGACCTTAAATAAAACTCAGATGCAGACCTTTAATAAGTTTGAGAGCCCTGATATAGAACACAAGAGAATATATACATTGCTGAAGTTTATTACAAAGTGCTCATTTGTACAGCAGACTTTGTAAGATCGGTAACATAGAGAACATTTGTATTACAAAAATGACAAAGTACTGCATTACCACATTTGAAGAAACTGTCTTCAATACAATCCTCAGTGACAGGCTTTACTGAACCTGGAACATAACCTCAGATGTTGATTTAAAATATCACCTAGAACAGAGTAACAGAACGGTCGAGCTTGAGAACAAGTATTTTACATGTGAACAATAAGAGATTATGTGGAGAAGGAAAAGAGGGAGAAAGAAAGATTGAACAGTGAGGAGTTGACAGCAGTCACTTATGACGAGTGCCTGTAAAAAAAAAAAATCATAATAATAATAATAAAATTAGCAACACATCTGGAAAAATATAAATATATGAAAGACTAAAGAAAGGAGAGAAAAATGTAAAAAAAAAAAAAAAAGAGGAGAGAGCAGTTTAATTGTGCAGACTTACCAACATGATTAGGCAAAGTTCAGGAAGCTGATTTTTGTCCTTCATTTCCACAGATTGAGAAAGACAGACAGACTACAATGGAGGACATAATAACGTGTTTGATATGTTTTTAATGTTAGAAATGGCAGGAAAACACTGACACACCTTGCTTCTCCACCTGGTGAGAGACTGGCCAGTGGAGGTCCTCATCCTCACCCCCTCCCTGTGGAAAATCCTCCAGCTCCTTCCTGTTTGTGGTTGGACAGTCAACTAACCACAAGTTAACACAGGTTAGTTAAGTCTTCACCAAACTGGTGATTAACTGTAATAACAGAACATCTCTAAGATGTTTATTTAAATAAATGCTTGTTATCTCTGGCCTAATGGGGAAACACCATAGTGAAAGCCCCGGCATGGTCAAACTGCCTGTGAGCTGCTTCTGCCTCTTCTGCCTCTTCTCTCTCTTCTCTCTCTTCTGCCTCTTCTCTCTCTTCTCTCTCTTCTCTCTCTTCTGCCTCTTCTCTCTCTTCTGCCTCTTCTGCCTCTTCTCTCTCTTCTGCCTCTTCTGCCTCTTCTGCCTCTTCTGCCTCTTCTCTCTCTTCTCTCTCTTCTGCCTCTTCTGCCTCTTCTCTCTCTTCTGTCTCTTCTCTCTCTTCTGCCTCTTCTGCCTCTTCTCTCTCTTCTGCCTCTTCTGCCTCTTCTCTCTCTTCTCTCTCTTCTGCCTCTTCTGCCTCTTCTGCCTCTTCTGCCTCTTCTCTCTCTTCTCTCTCTTCTGCCTCTTCTCTCTCTTCTCTCTCTTCTCTCTCTTCTGCCTCTTCTGCCTCTTCTGCCTCTTCTGCCTCTTCTCTCTCTTCTGCCTCTTCTCTCTCTTCTCTCTCTTCTCTCTCTTCTGCCTCTTCTGCCTCTTCTGCCTCTTCTGCCTCTCTCTCCACCATCAACAAGGATCAGGTGAAACTAACTAACTGGCGGCTCAGCGCTCTGAACGGCCAGGTCGAAGATGTGTGCAGGAACTCAAAGGCAGAGCTCACCTCGCAGCAAAACACTTGTTCTTCTCCTGATGGTGACGCTTCTGTGGCTCCAAACCTGGATGAACAGCTGGTTTTTACCTGAAGAACTCTCACCTGCTGTTTCAATACAGAAAAGACGTTTGAGGTTCTGGTTGTTGGAGTAAAGTCCAGTTTAAAACATCCGGTGAAGAGAAACTCTTTTCAAGTCAAGAGCAGCACAACAATTAAACAGACTTGACAGTGATACTATGATTATTCTTACAAACTGGATGTCAGTGGGGACTTTCCTGGGACTTTGTCAAAGACGTCCCCCAGGAGAGGTTGGTCCCTCAGAGGGAGGACAAATTAATGCTGCAGACGGACATGTGAAGGTCGCTGGCACTGCTGAGCCACTGTGACATCACAGCTCTCACCACAGAGAATGAAACTGACATATCAGGGATTATCTTCTTTACTGCTTTTGGTTGCTGACTTCAACTGAGTAGAAAGGATGCCCTACCTTATTTACTAAAGTATTTACTGAAAGACTGGAAAACTAGTGTGCAATGAAATAAATCAATACATGATGAGATAATGACACATACATTTTCCAATAAAAAAACTTTATGATAGCTACATAGCTTGATTCACTTATCCCTGGTTATGCTGACATGTGTGACACGTCAACAGTTATTATTATCCTGCAGACAAAACAAGACTGGACACTACCAGATTCCGAAGATAAGCATAACTTTACTTTACCTGCTCTGTTGAAGACTTTTCTGGCTGGATTGATATACATACATATCGTCACATAACCCGAACCCCAAAATGAGTCGTTTGATCACTAAAGAAGAGCGGTCATCAAAATAGAAACATAAGCTTGCAATAATCTGTAAGACACTGATAGATCATGTCCTGGACTTGAGAAGGGATGTTAGCACATGTCTCTTCTGCCCACTGAGCAAGCAATGTCCAACTGCCTGTATAATTATTGATTTGTCATTAAGATAATGAGGGAGGTAGATGATGACAGGCAAGAGGAGACAGAATGTGGAGTTTAATGAACTATGTTGGAGTTATGACCATTTATTGTTTTGGTCACAAGGTATTAAACCTTTTAAGTCTCCATGGAGACACTTTGAGAACCTTGAATCTTGTGAATACTACTATGTAGCTGAGTAAATGTTTTATCAGCACTGTCAGTTGTCATAGTCAGTTGTCTCATTGGTGCACTGGTTTGCACTCTTGCTTTACAGACAGAAGATCTTGGATTCAAACCCAGTTGGAGGTTTTTGTGGAATTTAATTGCGTGCACATAGGTTCCCTCTGTGTTCTCCAGTTGACTCCCAAAAAAAGAATGCCATTGTTGATGGAAATGCTAAATTGCCCATCTGTGTAAGACTGATGACCTGTCCTTTTGAAATGTATTCTCATTGACGTCCATATGATGTCCAGAAAAGACATCCAGACGTCTTTTCGATGTGTTTTGGACTTTTTCCTCAGTGGGTGGTTGACAGAAATGACTGTTAAATTACAGTTATCTGTTATTGTGAAATCACAGTTTTAACTGTTAATTTACATGTGAGGGATGAATATTTAACAGTATTTTACAAATATTATAAAATACAGTAGGATACTGTTGTAAATCCACCATAAATATACAGCAGTTTGTTACAGTGTACATACTACACATGATTAAAGTCTGAATGATACACTGATTAACAGGGAGCTGGAGCATGTGTTTGGCGGCACACACCGAGCTCGCTCCCTCAGTACGCATAGTACACAGACGTACTAAAAACATAAGGACGCTGTAGAAAAGACGCTGTACACTGTAAGACTTGCATCGATGCAGAGGCTGTGTGAAGGTGGTCCGCTGTGCATAGCCTTCACATATGGTTTGTGTATGAAGTATGAATTAGGTTTGTATCGGTACTCGGTATCGGCAGGTAACAAAAAGCTAGTAATTGTACTTGTACACGTCCTTTAAAAAAGTGGTATCTGTGCATCCCTACTTTAAAATTGAATTAAATGTTTGGGTACTAATGTTAACATTTTATTATTTTCTCTTATGTAGTCCACAGTCCGCTGTGTTCAGACGACAGTCATGGTTATGATTTGCTAAAATAAAAGACGAAAGCTCATTTATCTGACTGCATGGGAAAATGAGTGGGAAAACTTTGCCATGAGCTGTTAAAAAGAAAACTGAGGACGTACCACATGGTTTTGCATTGTGATGCATCATGCAATTGAATCAAATTGTTGACAAGATAATCGTAATCAAATGATGTAGTGACCAGTGAAGAGGCGCAGCCCTCCATGCCTCAAACATTAGATTACATTATTGGAAAGTTCTTATATTATTGTCTTTATTACATTTAAAAAACTTTTGACCAATATTATGCCATTCATTGCTACAATTTCTTTCTTGGAAACTTTGAAGGTTTAAATGATTTGTTAGATTGGGGTAGACAAGCAGACTTGTGATGAGAAGTTCACAGGTTCGAATCCTACACCTGGTCACTACCTGAGCAGGATCCCTGTCCTCCAGGATTTTATTTGGTGACCGCTTATAGGCTACTTAAACGAAAGGCTGGAGCCTTTCTGCTACTGAGGCAACAGATTGAGACTCTGAGAACATGAGCGTCTCCTCCCCAGAGATCCCGCCCTCTGCAGATAACAAGAGGTGGATGACGACAGCGTCACTAAGCCAGCGGATGGCAGGGAGGGTCGGGCTGCAGTGGTGCCCCTCCAAGGTGCAATTAGCACTCTGCTTCAGGAACGACAGCAGACAGGGTTCCTCCCCTCAACTGCTGCACTGTTACACTAAATAATAACGTCATCACATCTTCACACAACAACAGCAACAGGAAAATACCAAGCACAGGATGCAACATCTGTGTAGATGTTAAATTAGACACCTTTAGCAAATGGTGACAAATCATTTTGTTGTGTCGAGGGAACCTTTATGGAATTGGCATATCTTTAAAAGAGTCTTTAAAATGTTGTAATTTAAATACTTTTTGGGGATTGTGCATGCTGCAGTGTTTGTGCACATTGTGTTCCATCTTTTCTAGAATTAACTTTATGTCCCACTGGTAGACAAACTACAATGTGATAACACATAGGTTTATTTCCTTAACTCTTTTGCAGGTGGTGATCATGATTATACCTGGTAACATTTCTTCCAAGTCAATGATACATGACAGTGGTACTCAATAGTGTATAATAAATCTATCAAACTAATTATGTGAGATTTTTACCATTTATTTTTTTAATATTATAATTTTGCAATTTCAAAGAAGAAACATTATATAATCAACAAGACAGTAGACTATATCAAACTAATCGACAATGTAAAGACCGAAAAATACAAAAAAACAAGAGAGAGAGACAGAGAGACACAGGACATCGATGAAGGATCATTAGCAGAACAGCTTCACTTCAGGGGGATTAAACATATTCATTCTGATGCAGTGGGAGCTTTTCCATTCATCAAGAAAGAGCTGCCATACCTTGTAAATTGTCTTACTCTTTTTTTCCTCATCCAATAAGTTGTTTTCCTCAGATGTTTACAGTTATTAATTTCAGAGATCCACAATTTGATTGGAAGGAGGGCGTCTGATTTCCACTTTAATGCAATGCACTTCTTAGCAAAGGCTTGCAAAATTTGCTTAAGCTTTAAAGCGTGGATAGATTTTAGATTAGATTAAGCAAAAATCCTTAGTAAGCAAATTTCTGGATCTAATGAAAAGACAAGACACTTGTAAAAAGAGATTATTAATCTCAATGTGGTTCTCCTGACTAAATAAAGGCTGAATAAAAAATAACACCATGAATGTTACACACATGCTCGCCAAGACACCTGTCGCTTACAGCACTGCCAGGTTGAATGTAGAATGTGGAAATGTTCCTTCATCCAAGCCACATTAAAAGCAATTGGGCAATAAATTCGAGTTGTATTTGTGCAGTTTGTGTGAGATAAAGTAAAGGTAAAGCTGAAATTAAATTGTATTAACTCCATATCTGCACAAGTCACGCCATAATTTGCCATCTACATTTATACCCAAGTCTTTATCCAATGTATGTATGAATCTGTCCATATCAGTTATTAATTTGTTAACTGATGAAGTCACATAGTTGGAGAAAACTGAAGAAATATAGATATAATTTTAGTCACTAATTTATCATTTGTGGTAATGGAGACATATTGGCCGATATGAGATGCATTTTCACGGGTCCTTTCTTTCAAATGGTTGTAATAATAGCTTGAGAAAAAGAATCTGGAAAGCATCCATCCTTCCTGCTTTGCTCAAGAACCTCCACTAACGGTGGTATTCTCCATTATCATCCATTCTGAGGGGAAGTTATCATCCCCCAGGGATTTATTGGCAGCTAAAGGTTTAATAGCTTCCATCAGTTCAGAGCGAGAGAAAGGTTTGTCCAGACTCTCCCTGTCCTCATCTGTTAAGCATGGCAAGTCAATAGAGGAGAGGAAAGATTCTATTTTTGATCCATCTGCATTCGATTGTGGAGCATAAATGTCTGTATAATATTTTTCAAAGGCATGACTGATTTGGGTGGGATTCTAGGTTATGTCCTTGGAGAGTGTTTCTGTAGCATTAATTATTTGCTCGCTTTCCTCAGTTTGAAGTTGGCATACTTTGCTTGCTTTCTCTCCGAGTCCATCGTAGCGTTGTTTGGACCGAGTAATTTGCAATCTCTGCTTGACAGGGATTTTTGATGTTTTATTTTAGTTTTAGAATATCAATTAGCTTTACAAGTCCACCAGGATCCTAAACCTGGTCTGAGCGTCCAGTATGACTAGTCCACCAGGATCCTAAACCTGGTCTGAGCGTCCAGCATGACTAGTCCACCAGGATCCTAAACCTGGTCTGAGAGTCCAGCATGACTCGTCCACCAGGATCCTAAACCTGGTCTGAGCGTCCAGTATGACTAGTCCACCAGGATCCTATACATGGTCAGAGAGTCCAGCATGACTAGTCCACCAGGATCCTAAACCTGGTCTGAGAGTCCAGCATGACTAGTCCACCAGGATCCTAAACATGGTCTGAGAGTCCAGCATGACTAGTCCACCAGGGTCCTAAACCTGGTCTGAGAGTCCAGTATGACCAGTCCACCATTATGCTAAAACTGGTCTGAGAGTTCAGTATGGCTCGTCCAACAGGATCCTAAACCTGGTCTGATGGTCCAATATGACCAGTCCTCCATTTTCCTAAACCTGGTCTGAGAGTCCAGTATGACCAATCCTCCAGGATCCTAAACCTGGTCTGAGAGTCCAGTATGACCAGTCCTTCAGGATCCTAAACCTGGTTTGACGGTCCAGTATGACCAGTCCTCCAGCATCCTAAACCTGGTCTGAGAGTCCAGTATGAACAGTCCTACAGGATCCTAAACCTGGTCTGAGAGTCCAGTATGACCAGTCCTCTAGGATCCTAAACCTGGTTTGACAGTCCAGTATGACCAGTCCTCCAGGATCCTAAACCTGGTTTGACGGTCCAGTATGACCAGTCCTACAGGATCCTAAACCTGGTCTGAGAGTCCAGTATGACCAGTCCTCTAGGATCCTAAACCTGGTTTGACAGTCCAGTATGACCAGTCCTCCAGGATCCTAAACCTGGTCTGAGAGTCCAGTATGACCAGTCCACCATTATGCTAAAACTGGTCTGAGAGTTCAGTATGGCTCGTCCAACAGGATCCTAAACCTGGTCTGATGGTCCAATATGACCAGTCCTCCATTTTCCTAAACCTGGTCTGAGAGTCCAGTATGACCAATCCTCCAGGATCCTAAACCTGGTCTGAGAGTCCAGTATGACCAGTCCTTCAGGATCCTAAACCTGGTTTGACGGTCCAGTATGACCAGTCCTCCAGCATCCTAAACCTGGTCTGAGAGTCCAGTATGAACAGTCCTACAGGATCCTAAACCTGGTCTGAGAGTCCAGTATGACCAGTCCTCTAGGATCCTAAACCTGGTTTGACAGTCCAGTATGACCAGTCCTTCAGGATCCCTAAACCTGGTTTGACGGTCCAGTATGACTCCCTCCCTCCCTAACCCTGTAGGAGGGAGGGAGGGAGGGATGAGCAGTAACAGGCTCCATAGCCTCCATCAGTCTCTGCAGGAGGGAGGGAGGGAGGGAGGGAGGGGGGGAGGGAGGGATGAGCAGTAACAGGCTCCATAGCCTCCATCAGTCTCTGCAGGAGGGAATAGCCACCGTCAAAGAATCTTTCCACCTTGGAAGCCGAGATAAAAAGCTCACAGATACAGTGGATCAGAACACCGGTGTCGTGGAAACAGAACCCCCAAAAGTGAAGAAAGTTTGGAGGATACACTCGTGTTTGTTGTCGTGGAAACGAGGCCTCTGTTTCCTGGTTAATTTATCCAGATGTGACCGATCCTGATCACCGTTACTACCAAGCAGGTTATCGACTGACTGGTTCAACCCAGACCTAGGTGTGCACGTTCACATGAAAGGGGAGGAGTTTGTAGCGTCTGTCCAATCAGACAGAGAGAAACTCTGCAGAGCAGTTTACAGATTACTGAAGGAGCAGTTAATCTCTGAGATTATGAAGAAGTCAAACACATCCAGCAGCTAAAGCAACACTGCTGCTGCAGCCAAAGCCAGAACATTCCTGACTTGTTAATGCTGACTTGGTGAGATTATACCACATTAATTCATGGGACAATAGAAACTGACTCACTTTCACTTTGTTCCAGCAGAAATGTTTCAGGCTGAACTTCCTCACTGATCTTTCAGGTTATAGTTTCCATCCAGTTGTTTTGAGGCTGAGTTTCTCTTGGGTTTCCTGTTGGAATATTAATCCATCACCATGACGACACCAGTAGTTCTGGTTCCATTAATTCATGTTTCTGTAGTTCTGTCAGGTGTGATCATTAACCTCATTATTCCAGATCAACCCTCGTGGAGATAAACAGACTTGGAACAAGTCAAGAACAAAAACATCCTTCAAAGCCTAATAGACCAGGATTTATTTTATTATGTCAAAAGATTGTTCTGAATTAATTTCTCCTCTCCGCTCCGCTGCAGCTCAGTGCTGAACCTTTCCCACCAATCACCATCATTTAAGAATGGGTGGGTCATTTTCTAAAAGATCTGATTGGTCAGGAGGCGGGGCTTTATACTCACTGATCTTATCCAGAACGTATCCTGCTCTGGAGCAGGTTAGACACTCAGTCAGTTACCATGGTGATTTATCCTGGGAAGCAGTGAACCAGCGTTGTAGGACAATAAGAGAAAATCCAGTGTTGTAGTACAATACTCTGGAGGCAAACATTGTTCTTATTCTCCATCAACTAACATGTACAGAAGAACTTATTAGTGCAGCCGTGGTACGCAGCATTTCTGCTGTCAACACAGAGACGGAGCCCAGGCATTTTCAGAAAGTTGCGTTTTCCCTCATTTATATGGAAACAGAATTGAACTATTTTCATAAAGTTCCAGCTTAGGATTTGATTTCAACAAGTTGCATTTTCAGTGGCTCCGAGCGCCGTTGTCACGTAAACCTACACTCAAAACTCTCAAGTTTTGCCTGTTGACTTGAAAACACAAAACAGGGGCTTACAAGAGCACAAATAGCAAGCCAAGGCAAGGTGGTTAACTTGCTAACCAATGAAAATATGTTATCATGTATAACGTGACATTAGCCTGGCGCTAGTTGGTTAGTTTCCCCAACTTCATGAAACATTTTAAGATTCAAGGATTCGTTGTCATAACAGTGCACAGATATCACTGCCATGGGCTCACCCAGGGAGATACATGGCTATGGTGGGCGTGGTGGGTCAGGAGGAGGACTTTGAACTGGATGCATTGTTGGACAGGAAGCCAGCGGAGGTTCTAGAGGATAGAGTGGAGGTTTTTTCTTTTAGTTTATTTAAGAGGGACAGAACAGAGAGCATTGTTACAATAGCAACCGATGCCATGTCCATGAGCCATCTAGCCAAAGGCTAATTTGCAGACCCGGTCCCCAACATGAAACAGACTCAAGCAAACAGTTATACATAAAACATGATATAATATAAATAGTTTACAGATTTTTTAAAAGTGTATTTAATGTCCACATGCTTGGTTGGTCTTTAACCTGCGCTTTGCTGTTGAACTGGTTCAGATGTCATGGGACGGAACTGAGGCTCAGGCGCAGACAGCAAAACAGGAGACACAAAAGTTTAGTTCAATGATTTATTTGAAACAGAAGAGCGGAGAAACCAAAAACTACCAGAGCCCCTAGTGGGATGGTGGGGCAACTATAGGTAAGAAAAAAAACACTGAGGCAACAACTAATACTAAGATTTAAACTGAAAACAATCAGGAAACTCCTGACGGAAAAAGCTACCGGAAAAGTAAATGCGACTAAGCAGACTCTGGCGGGCTAAACTAACCGCAAACGAATCGCAGCCAAAGAGGACGGACGGAGGAGTCTGGCACAGGAGTGGGGAGAATCGGCTGATGAGTGGGAAGAGTAGAGGGGATCGTTGTTCAAGGCAGGCAGGCAGGCAGGCAGGCAGGCAGGCAGGCAGGCAGGCAGGCAGGCAGGCAGGCAGGCAGGCAGGCAGGCAGGCCTCCAGCGACAAGGAGGGTCAGAATTAGGTAGATTTACAGTTTGGCGTCGGTTAGTGGTCAGCCGGTGTTTATGTAGAGGTGCAGGTGGGGAGACCACTCCCCGCTGCAGCTGAAAGCAGTTGAGGTGATTGGAGGTGAGAGGTCAGGCAAATGAGGCAGGGAGGCCACCAGATGGTGCCAACGGACCAAATTAGGTTGAAGAAGTGGAGGGCATGACATCAGATCTGTGAGGGTTTTTAGTTCGGCAGGTCGGTTGTTCCAGATCTGTGGACCCTGACCTGAGAAGCTGCTTTGGCCGAAAGTGGTTTTACATTTGGCTGGTTTACAGTCACCGTTTGCAGCACCTCTAGTGGTGACACCACAGGGGTTACATTTCTCTATCATTTTGCATACAAACTCAGGCGCAAGATTATACACACATTTAAAGTTTAATTTTAAGAACGAATATTTAATAAAACTGTCGAGTCTTAAAAAATTGTGTTTTTCTAAAATTGTACAGTAGTGCTGCCTCATGGGCTTTCTGTCAATCACTTTTAGTGCCTGTTTGTACGGAGAGGTGACATTTTTCATGGCCGACTGCGAAGCCTGTCCCCAGACAGTGATACAATATGAAACATGAGACAATCATTGAGTGGAAGTACAGTTTAGCAGCATTCATGGATAGATAAGGTCTTATTAAACGGAAGCAATTCACGTTGGTCTTGATCGTTTTTGATATTTTCTTTGTGTGCACGTCGAATTTTAACTGGAGGTCCAAGACAACCCCAAGATATTTTGTGCTCTCAACATTATCAACTGTTTTTTTGTTTCTCAGTATCTGGAAGTTCTCCAGGGAGTTATTGCGCAGAGAGAAACACATAGCCACTGTTTTTGAATGACTCAAAGACAGGCAGTTTTCCTCTAACCATGACGAGACACTGACCAACTGTTTGTTGAGTAACTCTGCAGCCATTTCTGGAGTCTTAGCTGAGACATAAATAATGGTGTCATCAGCATAAAGTTGACACTCAGCCTCTTTGCAGATGTTTGGCAGGTCATTTATATAAAGACAGAACAGCAGGGGGCCCAGTATGGAGCCTTGAGGAATGCCTGTTTTGTATTCCAGAGGGGCTGAAATTGTGCCATCTATCTGTACACTCTGTACTCTTGACTCCAGATAAGATTTGAACCAACTCAGAGCCTGCTGGGAAAAATTTAGTTTTTGAAGTTTATTTATCAAAATGTTGTGGTTGACTGTGTCAAAGGCCTTACGCAGGTCCTAAAACACGGCCCCAACCACGTTCCCTCCATCTAAATGTTTCTTAATTGAGTCTGTCAGGAAGCAGGTTGCCAGTTCTGTTGAATATGTTGATCTGAAGCCAAATTGTTTTGGATGAAGAGCTTCATTTTGTTCGGTATAATCAATCAATTGGTCCACTACAACCTTTTCTATAACTTTAGAGATCACAGGGAGAATTGAAATTGGCCTGTAGTTGTAAACATGGTCAGAGTACTCTGGAGGACAAAGAGCCAGTAGAGGAGAACAGGGAGGACAGGGAGCCAGTAGAGGTTCTGGAGGACAGAGAGCCAGTAGAGGTTCTGAAAGACAAGGAGCCAGTAGATGTTCTGGAGGGCAGGGAGCCAGTAGAGGTTCTGGAGGACAGGGAGCCAGTAGAGGTTCTGGAGGACAGGGAGCCAGTAGAGGAGAACAGGGAGGACAGGGAGCCAGTAGAGGTTCTGGAGGACAGGGAGCCAGTAGAGGAGAACAGGGAGGACAGGGAGCCAGTAGAGGTTCTGGAGGACAGGGAGCCAGTAGAGGAGAACAGGGAGAACAGGGAGCCAGTAGAGGTTCTGGAGGACAAGGAGCCAGTAGAGGTTCTGGAGGGCAGGGAGCCAGTACAGGTTCTGGAGGACAGGGAGCCAGTAGAGGAGAACAGGAAGTACAGGGAGCCAGTAGAGGTTCTGGATGACAAGGAGCCAGTAGAGGTTCTGGAGGGCAGGGAGCCAGTAGAGGTTCTGGAGGACAGGGAGCCAGTACAGGTTCTGGAGAACAGGGGGCCAGTAGAGGAGAACAGGAAGTACAGGGAGCAAGTAGAGGTTCTGGATGACAAGGAGCCAGTAGAGGTTCTGGATGACAAGGAGCCAGTAGAGGTTCTGGAGGGCAGGGAGCCAGTACAGGTTCTGGTGGACAGGGACCCGGTGGAGGTTCTGGAGGACAAGGAGCCAGTGGAGGAGAACAGGGAGGACAGGGTTCCAGAAAAGGTTCTGGAGGACAAGGAGCCGGTAGAGGTTCTGGAGGACAGGGAGCCAGATGAGGTTCTGGAGGACTGGGTGATGTGATCACGGGAGTTGGAGCAGGTGAGAGGTGGGCAGCAGAGTTCTGGATGTACTGAAGTTTACTGAGGACTTTTTAAGATGAGCCGTAGAGAAGCTGTGGCAATAGTCAATTTGGGATGTGATGAAAGCATAGATGAGGTTTCAGCAGCATCTCTCTTATAATACATGAAATGGTATTAGTGTGGGTTTACTGGTTAACCTGTTCACTGCAATAGATATCTATTAGTATTTATAACATGGCGACAACAATGGGAATGCTGATTAGCTTGCTAACTTAACTAGATACAGTGAACTAGTGTAAATGTATGTTCACTTCAGATTACTTCACATTACTTCAGAATATGTTTGATTGACTCAAATGTACATGCCAAACAAATAACTTCTTAGAAAGGTTCTATGAAACATCTATTGCAGGTTAAATGGCTCACACTGAGAAACAGTCATTCACAGCCTGTAGTTTAGATTTGGTCATGATTGAGAAAGAACAGCTCCTTTAAATTACTTGCAATCCCTTCATCAAACCATGAACAGTGAAGATGTGGCAGCTGGCCCAACTTTAGGCTAAAAACAACTTTGTTACCCTCTGGTGGTGGGAGGTAGTATCGCTCATAACATCATCTCCTTTACATGTTAAATGGAACACACCCCCAATAAATAATGACCCAAATAACGGAATTAAAAAAGGATTTAGGAAAAAGATGATGACAAACAGCCTGTAGGAGGACAATTCTAAACAATCTCTCTCAGTCCCTCCATGAGTCCTGGTCAACAGCAGGAGCTCCTTCAGAAAGAAACCCATAGCACCACAGTGCTCTACAGAGATCCCTGCTTCCTGTGACCATCAGATTATATTACACTATTTACTCCTCTGTGTAAATGTTGTTTGACGTGTTTTGGGTAATTTCATCCTTTCTGTGCTCACATTAGTCACGTTAAGCCTTGTACAGCTTGATATTAAAAATGACTTATTTAGTTGTGTCCGATCGTATTAAATATTCAACTTTCTTTATATTCATTCTGTGTGGAGCAATGCTTTTATAAGATTTCCTGGGATTAATAAAGTATTTCTATTCTATTCTATTCTATTGTCCTTCCTCACAGGTGGTCATATCAAACAGCTCCTGCAGCCCCCTGCCGACCTTTAACAAGCGCAGCCGTGTGAGATCCTGATGAGCTAAGCACTCCTGCACCAGTGTGTGTGTGTGTGTGTGTGTGTGTGTGTGTGTGTGTGTGTGTGTGTGTGTGTGTGTGTGTGTGTGTGTGTGTGTGTGTGTGTGTGTGTGTGTGTGTGTGTGTGTGTGTGTGTGTGTGTGTGTGTGTGTGTGTGTGTGTGTGTGTGTGTGTGTGTGTGAGAGACACCATGCTGTGGACGTTGCTGCTTGCCCTGCTGCTGTTCCTGCTGCTGCAGACTCAGCTCTCGGTGTGTTTGAGGGAGTTACGCTCTGGGGGTTCAGGGTCACCAGTCTCCGCCCCTTCATCATCATCAGCATCCTCTTACAACACCACCCAGCAGCGGCTGCCAGGAGCAATTATCATCGGCGTGCGGAAAGGCGGCACCAGAGCCCTGCTAGAGATGCTCAACCTGCATCCAGATGTGGAGGTGGCCAAAGCAGAGGTAAAAACACCAGCCGACTCGTCTATAAAACTTTGCCTAGGATTTATACTAAAGAAGTATGTGCTGTGCCCAAAAGCTGAAAAGGGCATGGGCCAAAAAATATTTGGATCCGTAAAACTGTGCATACGCACTTTCCATTTCTAGATCCAGTCCACCTGGAAGGGTGACAGTTCAGGCCCCGCCCTCAACACGCCCACTTTCTACCATAAAAGGTCAATGCAAAGGGCCTCCTCCATATTTTACATCTCAATCAGCCTGATGATCTCCAGCATTTGATGTTAAATCCTGGAAGAAAAGACGAAGAAAATGAATATTACGAAGACTGAACTAGTCATGAGGAGGTGGAGGCCAGGAGATGATGGAGGTCAGGAGATGGTGGAGGTCAGGAGATGGTGGAGGTCAGGAGATGATGGAGGTCAGGAGATGGTGGAGGTCAGGAGATGATGGAGGTCAGGAGATGATGGAGGTCAGGAAATGGTGGAGGTCAGGAGATGGTGGAGGTCAGGAGATGATGGAGGTCAGGAGATGGTGGAGGTCAGGAGATGATGGAGATCAGGAGATGATGGAGGTCAGGAGATGATATTATCTGGAGTCACAGTAGTGGAATCAGTAATAAAAGAAAAAAGAAGTGATCAGCAGCTCGTCGTCACTGCTGGGAATAGTGAGAGAGTCTGAGAGAGATCAGAGACTGTAGAGGTGGAGGAGAAGAGTCTGATCTGAAGGTGGAGGTCAGAGGAGAGTGGCGCCACCATGGGGTCCAGGGAACCCTTGAGTCCACACTGCTAGACACCAAATTAGCCTCCATCGTTGTGACGGTCAGCGGTCATCTGTCTGCAGCTCCAGAGCATCCAGAGCGCATGGTGGTACAGAGCATCCACACTGCCGCTTTACGCATGACTGTCACCGCACTTTTTCTATGCTTACTCAGAAATTAAACTGGTTGTTACACACTTTGTCACAATTAATAATCAATCTCTTCTATCCACCGCTATGTATCATTTGAAGATGAAAGTTTGACATCTGAACATGGAGCTGCTGATTCAGTAGTAACGTCTCACTAATGGAACATCAACACTACAACACTGAAGCTTGGCTCTTTATGATTACGTGGACCAATAAAGCCGCTGTTCCACCGCAGTACGTTGCAGAGCGGGAGGTTACAGTACGGCAAAGCGCACCCAGGCCAAACTGCTAATATTCCAGACGTGAGGTGACGGAGGCATGAACCAGGATGGCCGTTATTGCTGTTATTGAAGTGGGAATAAAATGATCAGGAGCTGTCGAGGAGACCCCAGACTCTTAACCTGGGGCCCGCGAGAGATGACGGAGTTTTCCATTTTTAAGGTTATGCTGTTAAGTTTTGGATAGAATGGATTTAGCAGCAACGAGAATGGCATGGGTTTTGTCAAGGTGGAGTTTGAGTGAGTTGTGAGAGAGCCAGGTGTTTACTTTTTCTCTAGTTCAGCTCCAAACATGTCATCTCTGACATGATGCCAGTAATTAGCATCAGTAATGTGGGAGAAGTTAGTTCAGCCCACCAGAAGTGAAAACATGCTAAACAGACTTAACTGTGGGGGAAAAGCACGCAATTAATTGACAAATAGTAAATATAATGCAGATATTGACACTTTAACATGAGAAAGGATGTAAAGAAAAGACAAACTCGAGATCATAAGGTTTGTGTATTCGGTATTTGGTACTGTCACTGTCTGTCAGGCTTCATGATCCAGACTAAAGCTTGAAACAAAAGAGAAAAAACAGTTAACATTAAATCTTAAATTTAAAGAAAGTTCAAGCTGAAGATGCTTTGAAGTGTTTTTTCATTGTTTGCCAAAAAAGTTTAAAGCCATGTAATTGTTTTCTTTCCACTTCACATTGTGTTGGTCCGTCACATAAGTTCCAAGAAAATACAATTCCACTTGTTGTTGTCAGTTGACAAAATGTCGAGCTTCCACTCCTGTCAGAGCTGCTTTATGCTGTTTCTTTGACAGATGCACTACTTTAACGTGGAGGAGCACTACCGCCGAGGTCTGGCCTGGTACCGAGCCCAGATGCCCTTCAGCCTACGTGGCCAGATGACCATGGAAAAGACCCCTGGATACTTTGCAGCCCCACAGGTTCCTGTCCGTGTGTGGGTCATGAACCCCGCTGTTCGTTTGTTACTCATCGTCCGGGACCCAGCTGAGAGGGTGGTGTCCGACTACACCCAGGTCCTCCACAACCGGCTGACCCGACACAAGCCCTACCAGCCCCTGGAGGAGCTCCTGCTCCACAAAGGCCACATCAACCCTGGATACAAAGCTCTGCAGAGGAGCATATACCACCAGCATCTGGCCCGCTGGCTGGATATCTTCCCCAGGGAGCAGATTCACGTGGTGGATGGCGATGCACTCATCCGAGACCCCTTTCCTGAGCTGAGGAAGGCAGAGAGGTTTCTGGACCTGCCCCCCAGGATCAACCCCCACAACTTCTACTACAACACCACGAAGGGCTTTTACTGCCTCCTGTCTGCCGGACGCGATAAGTGTCTGGACGAATCCAAAGGTAGACCACATGCACCACTTAGCAGCCAGGCCCTGGAGAAGCTCTGTCGGTACTTTAAGAAGCCCAACAAGTTATTCTTTGAGATGGTGGGGAGGTCGTTCTCCTGGTGCTGATCCAGAGCTACAGAGGACATCCAACACCTTGGAGACAATGTAGGTACATTCAGGGATTCAGAGGAAGAAAGTAAGTGGTGGTTTTGCGTGTTTTTTTTAGGAAGATGAATCAAAACATTTTAGTTGAACTGAAGTTCTAATCATCTCTGCCGGTGCCTACTCGGGTATGGAAGTGTCCAAAAAGAGCAGGACACAAGCATGACGTATTATCTCAAACTTCTCCAAGTTGAATATGTGGCCTACACAAACCTTTCCCATGGTGGTGCATTGCTCGATGAAGCTGAGTCAACTGTGCCATACCCAAGGTTGGAACTGAGAGTACAGCTAAGTGCTTGTTAGTTTGGGATGTGTTGGAAGGTTCAGAGATGACTTCCACGTGGCGTAGTGATAGACAGGTGGCGGGATTTAATTGTTGCACTATGAACTCTGATCATATAGAAAGACAATCAAGCTTCAATGTAAAGCGTTTCAAACAGAAACATTTTGTCATGGTTTTTATTTATTAGTAACATGTTTAAGTTTAGTCATTTTGGCTGAAATATATTTTTCATTAGCTTGTTTTTGGTTTCTTTTTATGTTGAAGGCTGATATCCTCCTTGAAGTTGTTCATGTTTTTAAAGATGCTCTTCCAATAAATTATTCCACTCATTCGGTGTCCTGCCTGATTCCAGCCGAGGTTTACAGTGTTTCAAAGCAATAACCTCCAAAACGCATTGATAGAGTGTCTCTGGAAACTCTCTTTCCTCTACGTCATGGGTTCTCAAAGTGTGGCCCGCAGGCCAGTGTTGGCCTGCAGCAATATTTCTGGCTAGGTCTAGGGATAAGCTGTAATTACATGTGTGGCCTTTGGAGGCGCTGTGACTCACCAAATACACCCAAAACGCAGAAGAAGACACAGAGCACATAGAAGTTGACCCCTGCTCTTAGACTTTTGTATAACTCTGAGTTATATAGTTCTATAATCCTGCTCCTTGAGAAAAATCCAACATGTTGCCTAATTAAACAAACTAGTATCAGCAGCTTTAGTCGACGTGGAGTATGTAGTCCGCCATTGTGCTTAATATGTGACATTGTGAACCGGGGTGGGACGGCGGATGACATCATCATTTTCTACAGATGTGCGTCTTTGCCCAGCCACACCATAATGCCAAGCTGGCATTTTAGAATTTCCTCTCTCTGGGATCTGTGTTAAAAAAACATCCTGTTTTCAGGCTCCTAAAACTGTGTGGATGAGCTGACGAAAACTCTGAGTTTTTGCAGAAAGCGGCACATTTTCATGTGGTGTCGTGGATTAATCGTGGCACGTCGATCTGGGCCAGGTGTGGTGCTGGATGATCCCACCACCATTTTCTCTAATTCACCAACTCTAACGGTAAAAACTTGACTCTTGAAGCAAAAAGCAGATGAGAAGTTGGACTTGGATGCAAAAGAGTCTTTATTTTCCAGAACAAACACTCTGAGCCACGGATCCCACCGACCACTACTAAGCACACACGTAATATGGGCCTTATATATGTTTCTGTCCCGTCTGCCTTTACCTGCCCCCCCCCCTTTCTCAGAGATCATCTCCATCTTAACCCAGTCAGAGCGCTTACACCTGCGTGGTCAAGTACGCCACATTTGCGCTCATCCTTGTACTACTTGTCCAACATAATCGGCTGCCTATACCATTTCACCTCAGCGAGGTGCTCATACCATCCTGTCTGACTAGTATGCTTTTTCCATTTGTTTCATCAGAGGACCATAGCTGCTGTCAGGATCTTCTCTGCAGGTGCTTGGCCTCTCTAACTTTACTCCTCCCCCGGCTAAACTCTCAGCCCTATACTTCTCTCCAGGCTTGTAAATCACCTCAGCTGTGGTCACTCTGCTCCGTCCTTTTCTCCTCCACGGTGGACAGGCTCTGAGACTGACTTCAAAATAAGCTTTTACATATACAGTAAAACCTCTGATGTAGTGACGCCGTAAAATCCAATACAAGATGTATACAATATAAATGTATATATACATATGTATATATGTATATAAGATGTGTGTGAGTGTGTGTGTGTGTGTGTGTGTGTGTGTGTGTGTGTGTGTGTGTGTGTGTGTGTGTGTGTGTGTGTGTGTGTGTGTGTGTGTGTGTGTGTGTGTATACACACACACACACACACAAAGCTATATACAAAATAATAATTATATCAGATTTAATTTACTTCAGGGACCACATACAGACCAGACTGGTAAAATATTACTATAATAACCTTTAAATTTACACTTCAAAGTTTGTCTTTGTTGTGGTCACAGTGTGCGTACTGAAGTTATCTATATTTTTACAAGATCAAACAGTTCGTACTGAAAATGATTACAATCTCAACATAAAGTCAATTTTAATGAAACATTCTGGTGTAAAAAACAATGAAATGTCAAAATAAAACTTGTATAAATCCTCTATAACCTCCTTGCTTGGTGGGTCCAGACTGGAGCCTCTTGGTGGGTTTTGGTCCACGAACCTTATGTTCTCTGCTGGGAAGGGAAAGTCAAACTTAAGTATGCAGATGTCAAACTTGTCATCCACCCTGTGCACGAGGTTTCGACCCTCTGTGGGGATTTTTGGGGTCGTTACATTACGTTATGTTACGTGTATCACCCGCGGCCTGAATATTCCAATATTTAGGTGCAGCCCGATTTTGGACATTTCAGTGGGGCTCAGCTTGAAATTTAACAGGACAACCTGTCCGTTGTCCTCGTCAGGCAGGTTGTCCTCATTACGGTGTGTTAACAGTTAAATACGTATCCATGCACAGCGATGTGTCCAGTACAGCGTGTCGCTCTTACCAGGTCTGCTCCTCACAGGTTCTACGATACCGCCTCCACCTCGCTCCCTTCAACTTGCTCTGCAGGCTGAGGTGAGTGACACATAAATCGCGCGACACAACGAATCGATAATGAAATTCGTTGCCAACACTTTTAATAATAGAACTTTATCGATTTTATCGATTCATTGTTGCAGCTCTAGTGTCATCCGATCTTGCTGTTAAATTACCGCCATCATCACCTTTCCAGAATAGCAGATAATAACACTGCATCATCACACGCCTGCCCATGGGCCAATCAGTGAAGCTTATTTCAATGACAACACCCCGACCAGAGGCCTGTACTACGTAGCTGGATTTTCTCCGATGGAGATAACTTCAAGGACTAACCCTGGTTTTTCTGCACGATGACGCTCGCGCACATCTCACCAGGATAAATCAGGATATGTTCTGGATAGGAGGTCAGAGCCCCGCCTCCTGACCAATCAGATCTCTTGGAAAATGACCTGCCCATTCTTAAATGAAGGTGATTGGTGGGAAAGGTTCAGCACTGAGCTGCAGCTGAGCAGAGAGGAGAAATTAATTCAGAACAATCTTTTGACATAATAAAATAAATCCTGGTCTCTGAGGCTTTGAAGGGCATGTTTGTTCTTGACTTGTTCCAAGTCTGTTTATCTCCACGAGGGTTGATCTGGAATAATGAGGTTAATGATCACACCTGACAGAACTACAGAAACATGAATTAATGGAACCAGAAGTACTGGTGTCATCATGGTGATGAATTAATATTCCAACAGGAAACACAAGAGAAACTCAGAACAAGTGATGGAGAATGTAAAGTAAAAGAAGAGCAGTGAGGAAGTTCAGCCTGAAAACTTTCTGCTGGAATAAAGTGAAACTGAGTGATCACAGTCCGTTTATATTGCTGATAAATTAATCTGGTATAATCTCACCAAGTCAGCATTAACAAGTCAGGAAGGTTCTGGCTTTGGCTGCAGCAGCAGTGTTCCTTTAGCTGCTGGATGTGTTTGAATTCTTCATAATCTCAGAGATTAACTGCTCCTTCAGTAATCTGTAAACTGCTCTGCAGAGTTTCTCTCTGTCTGATTGGTCAGACGCTACAAACTCCTCCCCTTTCATGTGAACGTGCACACCTAGGTCTGGGTTGAACCAGTCAGTCGATAACCTACTTGGTAGTAATGGTGATCAGGATCGCTCACATCTGGATAAGTTAACCAGGAAACCGAGAGATTCTGGATCTGATGATCAGGTTCCTGGTACAGGCCTCTGCACTAGAAACTCTGCTTGCCCTAGGGCGCTCCGTCAATAAAACATCACAATTTGATTGGCTGATGATACTGTCACTCAACATTTTAACCCAACAGCAGCGTCCAGCCTCCATCAGAGGTTAGCAATGCAGTTCCTGCTGGCCCCAGCAGAGCAAAGGAGCTGTGATGCGTTTAGAGGACATAGGAGATTTGAGCTCCACAAAATATAACCAGTCTTTTTCTGGAAAAAGTTGCATACTGGACAAGCAGCCTAATTGATTCCAGACACAGATTTCAGAATCCCTTTTTAATTATAAAAAAAAAGAAAAATCCTTTTTGACAGGGCGAGCAGTGCTAACCTTGCTGTCCCTGACTGCACACCACTGGCTACGACTCACCACAAACGATGATTCCTGAAAACTCCGGCCACACTGGAGATCTGGAAAAAATCTGTGTCTCTGTTTGCATCTAAAGGCAAGATATTTAAAGGTGGATATTTACGTCACAATTTGTGACGTCCTGTTTTTTTTTCCAGGATTCTGATTGGCTATCATGGCTTCATGCTTCTTGCTACACTGCCCCCTACAGGTTTGGCTGCTCATAGCAGCTCTGAACCAGCTGTTAATTTGGGTCAGTGTAAATGAAGATTTTTTTTAAAGGTAGAGGGGAAAATATCTGTTTTTGTAAAAACCCAGGTGTGTGTAAACGTGGACTCAGATTCCATCAACGACATCAAGAGAAGGGTGAGTCTGTCACCATGTTCATGGCAGCTTTACATAAATCAGCTGAGCTTTGTGAGTTTGGGGACACCTTAAGCGACACATTTAGGGACAGACTCGTATGTGGACTGAAAAATGAAGCAGCACAGAAGAAAATACTCATGGAATGACTCTCGAGAAGGCAATCAACAGAAGTGTGTCTATGGAGACGGCATCTAAAGAGGCCCAGCAGCTGCATGTGATGGGACAAGTTCACAAGATAAGCAATGGTAACTGGGATGTTCATGGGCCTTGCTTTTGCTGTGGAAAAAGAATGTGGTCATCTTGCATCTGCATGCTGGTGCAAACACATGGATTGCCGTAAATGTGAAAATAAGCGCCACGTGGAACAAGCATGCCGAAGTAAAATGAGCAAAGAAGAAGGCACCAAGTATGGAAGCAAGAATAACAGTGTACACTTCAAAAAGAAGAAGAGACACATTCACCCTGTCAATGATAAAGAGTGCAACAGTGATTCTTCGGAGGGCGACATGTCTGCTGTAGTGAACACAGTAAGAGTAATGCCTGTTGGGGACAGTTCAGATGGTTTCTGGACCCAAGTTCAGTTGGAAGGACATTCCATAAAGATGCAAATAGACACTGGATCCAGAGCATCAAATAAATTCTACAGGAAATATTTGCATCATCTCCCCCTACGTCCTCCAGACACAGTTTTCAGACACCGGTGCACATGATAGGGATGACCGATGTGCTGGTGCAGTGCAACAAGCAGACTTTGAGGCTCCCAGGCTACATCACAAAAGGGAACTTTGTCGTCATAATGGGTCGAGGATGGTTCAACTGGCAACCGGCTCAACTGGCAAGAGGTCAGACAAATGTCAAGTTTCACACAGCTTCAGGCAATACTGGAGAAGCATGAAGAAGTCTTTCGTGACGAACTGGGCTGCATGAAAAACATCACAGTCAAGCTACATGTTAAACCTGATACTGAACCAGTGTTTTTGAAAGCAAGACAAGTTCCATATGCCGTCAGATCAAAAGTGGAAGCTGATTTGGAAGCTATGGTCAAAAAAGGAGTTCTGGAGCATGTAATAGTGAGTGAGTGGGCCACACCCATCGTCCCGATGCATAAGAAAAATTGTGGAGATTTTAAGGTAGCTGTCAACCCTGCCTTAATAACAGAACAGTACCCACTTCCACTGATCGATGACTTGTTTGCTAGACTGAGTGATGGTGAAACATTCATCAAAATTGATTTGAATCAGGCGAGAGATGCTCACTATTGCTACACAAAAAGGGCTTTTCAGATACTGCAGACTACCTTTTCTTATCACTTCAGCACCTACTCTGTTTCAGAGGGCTATGGACCAGGTCCTCAGTGGTCTAGCAGGGGTGCAATGCTACTTAGATGACATCCTGTGTATTGGAGCAAATAAAGAAGAGTGCCTGCATAATTTAGATGCTACGGTACAAAGACTGAGAGAGTATGGGCTAAGAGTGCCCAGAGACAAATGTGATTTCTTTCAATCTTGGACATTGGTGATTGATGCTAAAGGACTTCATAAGGCACCATCCAAAATCAGAGATGTTGTGGAGGCACCTCCACCCCAAAATGTCAGCCAGCTGCAATCCTTCATCAAGTTGCTGAACTACTCCGGACGTTTTATCCCTAATCTAGCATCATTGCTACAACCGCTGCACGAGCTGCTATGTCAAGACAAGTCATGGAAGTGGACAACCAAGTGTCAGGAGGCTTTAATGGAAGCCAAGGGAGTGTTGACTACGTCTAAAGTGCTGACCCACTTCAACTTTTCACTCCCACTGTGATTTCACACATACTTCCAAATGGTGAAGAGAAGCCAATCACTTTTGCTTCCACAACCCTGAACAAGGCCGAAGCTGACTATGCTCAACTGGAAAGGGAGGCTCTGAGCACTGTTTTTGCAGTGAGGAGGTTCCATCAATACTTGTATGGGAGGAAATTTACGCCCTGGACTGATCATCACCCACATTATTTGCTCTATTTGTAGAACCACTGGCGCGGAATAGAGACCTGCTTAATCCTAACAATCATGCAGTGACTGATGAATTTATAAACAGAATGTATAGTATGAGACCCCCGCGACCCGTAAACGGATAAACGGGAGAAAATGGATGGATGGAAAGTATGGGTCTATATCCAACTATAATACAACCCAGTAGAATCACATCTCATAGTGCCACACTCATCGACAACATTTTTACAAATAATATTGAACATGCCTCAGTTAGCGTATTAATGGTATGTGACATAACAGATCACCTACCTGTATTTGCTTTGTATAATGATAATCACATAAATGAGAAAAATATACAATATTCTATCTTTAAATGAATAAGAACTGAAGATGCCATTTCAAACTTTAAATGTGACCTTTTAAATCAAGATTGGAATGAGGTTGTTCTGGAAGAGAAGGTCGATAGAGCCTTCAACTATTTTCTTGAAATATTTTGCACACTTTACAATAAACATTGCCCAATGCGTCAAGGCAATATACCTAAAAATAAAACAAGATCTCCTTGGTTATCGAAGGGTTTACTAAATGCTTGTAAAAAGAAAAATTATTGGGAAGTCGCAGTGTGATATGCGCAGTGAGTGATTGGAGAGTGACGTCATCGAGTGCAATCCAACATGGCGGCACCCAGCTTGTAATACAAACTTTTCCGTCTGATGGGAAGAAAAACAAAACAAACAAAGAAACAAAAGGGAAATTAAGAACACCCACAACGCTGGAAGAAGAAACCATCGAAGATCTTCAAGCCTACTTGGACGAGTGCTACGACCGTCTCGTTATGCCGAAGACTCCGCAGACCTCGTTTTCCAAAATAAGCCGCCCAGAGCCGTCTCCACCCATGGCTTCCTCGCCGTCCAAACAGTTCGAGGACATCCTGGACAGCATCAACACCAAGCTGTCCAGCTTCGATGCCCGGTTCGCTCTGGTCGAGGTGCTCCACCGCGAGTTTCAGGCTCTCCGGGACTCGCTGGAGTTCAGCCAGCAGCAAGTGGTGGAATTGACGACTGAGAACCAGGGACTACGCGACGAGGTGAAGTCACTTAATAAAGGACTGACCGGGCTGACGCAGGAGAACAAGAAGATGAAGGAGTCCATCCTCGATCTCCAGAGTCAACGCATGCGGGACAACCTCGTTTTCGCAGGACTGCCCGAGCAGGCCGAAGAGGACGCCGAGACGTCGCTGCTGGACTTCATGCAGGTGAGCCTGAAGCTGCCCACTGATACCATGAGTATCGCCCGCGTCCACCGCCTGGGAGCAAGACGACAGGACAACCAGCGCCCGCGGCCCGTCGTCGCCATGTTTCAACATTTCAAACAGAAAGAGCTGGTGAAGAGCCGCGGGAGGGAACTTCAAGGGACGGACTTCTGTGTCAACGACCAGTTCCCGAAGGAGATCCTGGACCGCCGCTGCCTGCTTTTTCCTGTGAGGAAGAAGAAGAAGCTCAGCTGAGGGATCCCGAGTCGTCATCACTGTGGACAGGCTCTATGTCAACGGCCAGCTGTTCCAGGACCCCGCCGTCACCCCCTGGCTCTACTGATGGTCCTCACAAACTAAGTATAACCGCTCTAACACACACATCACAGGTTTACTCAGGTCCAGGAAAGTATTTAACAGCAACTTTAGTAAACATCATGAACAACGTATATTAAGGCAACCCTAATTAATATTACATAATTAATGTACACGATGTTTACAATATTGTTACAGTAATAATTATCTTGGACTTGCACTGTCAGTGCTGGGATATAAAAAAAGGGGGAAAGAAAAAAAAAAGCACTTGTGTCACTGCTAAATGTCACCTATGGGTTTGAATTGGTTCTTTTTCTGTTTTTGGTTTCTCACTTTTTTTTCTATTCCTCCAGCCCTCCCTTGTTTTAATAACAATATATTTCCACTGTTTTCACCACATTAAAACCTCCACATCACAATCCAACTGTCACCATATCACACACTCATATATTGGCAGACGCACACTCCTGTTTGAATAGCCAGTCAGACTTAGGGATCTTAAAAACACACACACACACACACACACACACACTCACACTCACACACACACACATTCGGACACACACATACAAACACGCCCGCATGCACACACACGCACACGCCCACACACACACACACACACACACACACACACACACACACACACACACACACACACACACACACACAGCATTAGAAAACCCACCTAGAAGAGGAGTGTAACTAGGAACAGGTTCAGGTTTGTCACCTGGAATGTACGAGGAATGGGCCCGCAAATAAAAAGACAAAAAGTTTTTGAACACTTAAACAAACTCCAGGCAGACATTGTCTCGTTACAAGAGACACACACACACCTACAACAGGACATCACAAATGGATTTCATCACAATTCCCTCACACATACTCAGCTTGGTAGAACTCCAAGCAGAGAGGCGGAGCTACATTAATGAGCAATAAAATACAATTCCCTTGTAAAGACACAATCACAGATCCAGAGGGAAGATTTATAATTATTCACATCTCTCTTCAGAACATAGAGATGTGTATCACAAACATCTATGGCCCAAATGTTGATGACCCTCCTTCTATCACAACGTCTTCACCACCCTCTCAACACACTCTGACACAACACTGATAGTGGGAGGAGACCTCAACAAGGTCCTCAATCCACAAGTAGATAGAGTTAGTAAAGCAGCAAAAACCGACACTGGGAATCCACAGACATAGTCCAGCAGTACATGACTGACTATGGTCACTAGTCAATAGATATAGTCCAGCAGTACATGACTGACTATGGTCACTAATCAATAGATATAGTCCAGCAGTAGATGGGTGACTATGGTCACTAGTCAATAGATATAGTCCAGCAGTACATGACTGACTATGGTCACTAATCAATAGATATAGTCCAGCAGTACATGAGTGACTATGGTCACTAATCAATAGATATAGTCCAGCAGTACATTAGTGACTATAGTCACTAATCAATAGATATAGTCCAGCAGTACATGAGTGACTATGGTCACTAATGCATAGATATCGTCCAGCAATACATGAGTGACTATGGTCACTAATCAATAGATATAGTCCAGCTGTACATAACTGACTATGGTCACTATTCAATAGATATAGTCCAGCAGTACATGAGTGACTATGGTCACTAATCAATAGATATAGTCCAGCTGTACATAATTGACTATGGTCACTATTCAATAGATATAGTCCAGCAGTACATGAGTGACTATGGTCACTAATCAATAGATATAGTCCAGCTGTACATAACTGACTATGGTCACTAATCAATAGATATAGTCCAGCAGTACATGAGTGACTATGGTCACTAATCAATAGATATAGTCCAGCAGTACATGAGTGACTATAGTCACTAATCAATAGATATAGTCCAGCAGTACATGAGTGACTATGGTCACTAATGCATAGATATAGTCCAGCAATACATGAGTGACTATGGTCACTAATCAATAGATATAGTCCAGCAGTACATGAGTGACTATGGTCACTAATCAATAGATATAGTCCAGCTGTACATAACTGACTATGGTCACTATTCAATAGATATAGTCCAGCAGTACATGAGTGACTATGGTCACTAATCAATAGATATAATCCAGCTGTACATAACTGACTATGGTCACTATTCAATAGATATAGTCCAGCTATACAATAGTGACTATAGTCACTAATCAATAGATATAGTCCAGCAGTACATGACCGACTATGGTCACTAATCAATAGATATAGTCCAGCTGTACATTAGTGACTATAGTCACTAATCAATAGATATAGTCCAGCAGTACATGAGTGACTATGGTCACTAATGCATAGATATAGTCCAGCAATACATGACTGACTATGGTCACTAATCAATAGATATAGTCCAGCAGTAGATGGGTGACTATGGTCACTAGTCAATAGATATAGTCCAGCAGTACATGAGTGACTATGGTCACTAATCAATAGATATAGTCCAGCAGTACATTAGTGACTATAGTCACTAATCAATAGATATAGTCCAGCAGTACATGAGTGACTATGGTCACTAATGCATAGATATAGTCCAGCAATACATGAGTGACTATGGTCACTAATCAATAGATATAGTCCAGCAGTACATGAGTGACTATGGTCACTAATCAATAGATATAGTCCAGCTGTACATAACTGACTATGGTCACTATTCAATAGATATAGTCCAGCAGTACATGAGTGACTATGGTCACTAATCAATAGATATAGTCCAGCTGTACATAACTGACTATGGTCACTATTCAATAGATATAGTCCAGCTATACAATAGTGACTATGGTCACTAATCAATAGATATAGTCCAGCAGTACATGACCGACTATGGTCACTATTCAATAGACATAGTCCAGCAGTACATAAGTGACTATGGTCACTAATCAATAGATATAGTCCAGTAATACAATAGTGACTATGGTCACTAATCAACAGATATAGTCCAGCAGTACATGACTGACTATGGTCACTAGTCAATAGACATAGTCCAGCAGTACATGACTGACTATGGTCACTAGTCAATAGATATAGTCCAGCAGTACATGACTGACTATGGTCACTAATCAATAGATATAGTCCAGCAGTAGATGGGTGACTATGGTCACTAGTCAATAGATATAGTCCAGCAGTACATGAGTGACTATGGTCACTAATCAATAGATATAGTCCAGCAGTACATTAGTGACTATAGTCACTAATCAATAGATATAGTCCAGCAGTACATGAGTGACTATGGTCACTAATGCATATTTATAGTCCAGCAATACATGAGTGACTATGGTCACTAATCAATAGATATAGTCCAGCTGTACATAACTGACTATGGTCACTATTCAATAGATATAGTCCAGCAGTACATGAGTGACTATGGTCACTAATCAATATATATAGTCCAGCTGTACATAACTGACTATGGTCACTAATCAATAGATATAGTCCAGCAGTACATGACCGACTATGGTCACTATTCAATAGACATAGTCCAGCAGTACATAAGTGACTATGGTCACTAATCAATAGATATAGTCCAGTAATACAATAGTGACTGTGGTCACTAATCAACAGATATAGTCCAGCAGTACATGACTGACTATGGTCACTAGTCAATAGACATAGTCCAGCAGTACATGACTGACTATGGTCACTAATCAATAGATATAGTCCAGCAGTACATGAGTGACTATGGTCTTTTTGACTCTTGGTTCACCTCTCATCACACTCTTAAAGAGTACACCTTCTACTCAGCAGTGCACCAATCCTAGTCATGCTTAGATTACTTTCTGGTGAGTAAATCAGTGATTAAAGACACCTTGGACACACAGATTCACTTCATCACTATCAGTGACCTTTGACCTGTCACTATGACAGTCACTAATAGAAGAATCACCCTCCTATTAGACAATGGAGATTTAACACATCACTGCTTGAGGATCCAGACTTCTTGACATTCTTTAAAAAACACTGGACAATCTTTTAAGAAACAAATGACCTGCCTGGTGTCTCTCCCTGTGTCCTCTGGGAGGCGCTAAAGTTGTCATGAGAGGCAAAATCATTTCTTACTCCTCATACAAGACCAAAAAGGAAAAAATAAAGGAAAAAGAAGTGGAAGATAAAATCAAAACCATGGAGACAGCTCATGCTGCCTCCAAAGACGACAGCTTATTGATGGAATTAAGGAAATTAAAAATGGATTTGAATAAAGTAATTGAACATAAAACACGATTTCAACTGCAGAGACTACGCTGGGAGAACTTTGAACATGGTAATAAATCCAGCAAACTCTTCAGTTAAAACGAAATAAAGAAAAATGCACAATCCCCTCAGTCCAAACTCAAAATGGTAAATTCACTTTTGACCCTCAAGAAATAAACAATACTTTACACACACATACACACACATACACACCCTGCGTAGCAGATGGCACACCACGATACACGCCACACTCATTTCCTCATTCCCCTCCGTATTTCTCATGACATCATTCACTGAATTCATCTTTCGTTCCCCACCTGTTAGCATAGTCAGCCAGGGGTGCACACTTGGACTGGCTATGTTTTACCCGTGCAAACATTCAAACTTCCTCACGCACACACAACACTTATCGGTGACATGACGCCGCGGAGCTGGTGACAGGCAAGACGGGGTGGAGTTAACCCCGGGTTTATAACAAAGCCTGAGCGCGAGTTTAGGGTCATGTCATCATTTGGTGTTTGGTTTAACTATTAATTTTTGTTTATAAGGGGAATTATTTCGTGACTTTATTTGGAGAATGTTTTTGTTCATTTCTTTAGAAAAATGAAGTGTTCTAAAGTAGGATGTGAATATTATTTGTTTTATGAAATTATGATTGGTGAAGATGACTCAATCACACCCCTGGGAGGGGCGTAACAGTATAAAAGCAGTGGGCAAAGCTGCAGAAGGGAGTCATTCCTTGAAGTTGCACTGTGGAGCGACACGACTCAGACTAGAACTGTGTTTTTCAAACCCACCAGCTAAAGGAAG